>NC_133659.1:5877746-6177746 GCF_037893015.1 Macrotis lagotis
AGAAATGAGAATAATGCAAAAGAATCATGAAAAGAGTTAACAACTTGAGCAAAGATATACAACATTTAGCAAAACTACTCTCCAAAAAGTAGAATTGACCAAATGGAAAAGGAAGATAAAAGTTTGTAGAAAGATATGGTTCCTTAAAAGTTAGAAGTGGAAGCTGATGTCTGTATTAGACAGCAAACAAAAATAAGACAAAATAAATAAAAAGTAAAATAAAAAGTGAAAATTCTCATTGGAATAACAACTGACTTAGAATATAGATGCAGGATAAGAATCACTGAACTACTCAAAATCTTTGATTATGAAGTAGAGAGAATTTTGGTCTGAATAATGTTTTATAATTAATCCATTCCATCTGCACTGACTGTGTATCTTACATAAATACTGACATCCCCACCCCCAATCTCATTGTCCAAGCTATGAGATAAGGTCAATTATTTTTAGAAAAGGACTTTGACCCTCCCTGGCAAGGACCCTGTAAATTCCTGACACTGGCACAAAACAAACCCCTTTCAATAAAACAAAGGATTCCTGCCAGACCTGAAAGGATTGTCTTTGACCCATCACCCTTTATCCACATATCCCCAATTACTTCATCTCTGCTCTCAGAGATACCTTCTCACACTTAACTTCTCCCTACTATGTCTCTATCTGTCTTATTAATCTCCCTATCTCCTTCTTAAAATCTCAGGTACTGCTCATCTGAGTAGATTATTCCCCACTTTGGGAAGTTAGCCCACTCTTGGAGACAATTATCCCCAAAATAACCTTCCATGCCCAATGCCATTTTTACTACTTATTATCTGACTGTTCACCTTCCTTTGAAAGGCAACCCACATGGAGGGGGCATAATCCCCAAACTCTCCTGCCCCTATTATCCTCTCTTACTACTTAAACCCTTATGACTCCCTCTTCCTTTGGGATGGCAGCCTGATCTAGAGGAAAAGTAATTCCCCTAGTAAATCTCTTGCTTTTGCAATAGACTTATATACATAAAATTTCTTCAAGATCAGAGTCATTTTTATACAAAGTTCTTTCATGTTCCATCCTAATCTTTAGCCACCTACATTTTTCCTGGCATTAATTAAAAACAAAAACAAAACCCTATAGAACAGCTTTCAAGAAATTATCAAAGAAACCAAAGGGACTATATTAGATATTAGACCAAAGGGAAAATAGAAATTGAAAGAATTCATTGATCACCATCTGAAGGAAAGTCCAAAATGAGAACTCCAGGAACATTAATGCCAAAATCCAAAGGTCACAGATCAAGGAGAAAACATCCAAAAAGAAACAAATCAAATACCATGGAGATAAAGTTAGGTTTACATAAGATTTGATAGCTTCCAAATTTAAAAAAAAAATAGAAGGCTTTGAATATATCAGAAGGCAAAGGAGTTAGGATCATAACTAAGAACGACCTACCCAGTAAAATTGAGTATAATCTTTCAGAGAGGAAAATGAATACAACAAAGTAGAATACTGTTAAACATTTCTAATTTAAAGACCAGAGATAAAAAAAAAATTGACCTCTAAATACAAAAATTAAGGTAAACATAAAAAGGTTAAAAAAAGAGCAAACAAAAGTTTTAGATCCAAACCTTGTTTTCAGTCTTGCCCAGGTGAGCCCAGTTGAGTTTTGTTTCCTAAGAAAACAATTCTTAACTTCCCTAGATGCTGCAAACAACTCCCAGCCTCAACTTGGTGATTCCAAACAAACAAAACTGACTATTTATTAGGACATACAATCTCTCAACCAAATGCAAAAAGGCAGAAATTGTAAAATCATCCTTTTCAAAATTAATGCAATAAAAATCATATTCACAAAAGAACAATGGAAAGAGATATTGAATAATCTAATCCTAAAAATAGGATCCAAGAACTAATAATAGTAATAATAATAATAATAATGATGATGATAATAAATTCATTAAAGAAAATTACAACTATAAGATAACATATCCAAAGTGATATTTAGGGGAAATTCTATATCACTAATTTCTTTCATGAATAAAATAGAGAAAAAAGTGGATCAATGAATTGGGGTACAAACTAGAAAAAGGACAAATTTAAAATCCTGAAAATCAAAGTAGAGATTAATGAAATTGAAGAAAACCACTTAAGAAAACCATTAAATTGATAAAATTAAAAGCTGTTTTTAGGAAAAAAACAACAAAATATCAACCATTAGTTAATTTGATTTAAAAAAGTAAAGAAAACCAAGTTATTGATATAAAACATAAAAGGAATAAATTCACCATCATTGAAAAAGAAAATAAGACTGTTATTAGGAGCTATTTTGTCCAATTATATGCCAATAAATTTGACAGTCTGAATGAAATGGATAAATATCTATGAAAGATATGAGAAGAAATAGAATACTTAAATAATCCAATCTTAGAAAAAGAAATTGAACAAGTCATCATTGAACTTCCTAAGAAAAAAATTTCCCCAAACTAGATGGATTCATGTCCTAATTCTACCAAACATTTAAACAAAAATGAATCTAAAAACTAAATAAATGTTGAAGGATTCCCACTAAATTCCTTGTATGACACAATTGTGCTATGGATATCCAAACCAAACCAGAAGTACCAAATAGAGAAAGAAAATTATAGATCACTTCCCTGAATAGATATGCAAAAAAATTAATAAATAAAATGTTAGCTAAGAGATATATCACAAGGATCATACAATATGACCAAAGGTATTTGAATCAAGTATGCAAGGCTGGCTCAATATCAGGAAAAACTATAAAAATAATTGACCATGCCATAAATAGTCCAATAAAAACCATATGATTATCTTAATAGGTTTAGAAAAAAGTCTTTGACAAAATACAACACCCATCCCTGTTAAACAGTAGAATAAATAAGATAAATGAAAGTTACATTAAAATGATAAGTAATATTTATCTAAAATCATCAATAATCATTATATGAATTGGAGATAAGCTAAAAAGTTTCTCAACACAATCAGGGACAAAGCCAGGATGCTCATTATCACCTCTATACTATAGTAATTAGAGAAGAAAAAAAAAACAAAGGAATTAGAATAGGTAATGAAACAAAACTGTCACTCTTTGAAGATAATATGACATTGTACCTTGAAAATTACTAAAAGCAACAATAAAAATTAACAAGTTAGTAAAATTACAGCATACCAAATAAACTCACATCATTAGCACTTCTCTATAACATATAATATACATATATACATATATATATATATATCCAACAAAGTCAGGAACTGTATAAACACAACTATAAAACACTTTTCAACCAAATAAAGTAACATCTAAACAAGAAGAATAAAAATGATTGTTCATGGGGAGACCTAAGCCAATATAACAAAAATGACAAATTCTACCGAAATTACCCCATTTGCTCAATGTCATATCAATCAATTATCAAAAATATTTTATAGAGCTAGAAAAATAATAACAAAATTCATCTGGAAGAACAAATGCTCAATGATATCAAGGGAATCAATTTAAAAAAATGTAAAATAGTCTGGTCTAGCCATATTAGATTTCAAATAAATTGCCAATTATCAAAACAATCTGCCACGGGTAAGAAATAACCTGGTATATCAGTGGAGTAGTATATATAGCAATAAAGTAAATGATTATAGTAATCTAGTATATGATAAGCCCGAAGATCCAAGCTTTAGAACAAAACCTCACTAATTGACAAAAACTGCTAGGGAAATTAGAAAACAATATGAAAGAAACTAGATATAGACCAATATCTAATGCCATGTACCAAGATAAGGTCAAAATGGATACATGATTTACACATGATTTAACACAATTGAGCAAAGTAAGAGAGTTTGGAAAGCTTTTCTTGGTCAGATTCATGGATAAAGGAAGAATTTAGAACCAAAGAAAATATAGAGGGCATTAAAAATGTAAAATAGACCATTTTGTTTAAATAAAATTTTTAAACAAGTTTTAACATAAAATAAACCAATGCTTATTTAAGGAAACTAGAAAACTGGGGGGGGGGGAATATTTACATTCAATTTCTCTGCTAAAGGCAAGATTTCTATAAAATATTTAAGAACTGAGTCAAATTTATAAGACTAGAAGTCATTCCCCAATTGGTAACTGGGCAAAGGATATGATCAGGCAGTTTTCAGGTATAAAAAATCAAAGCTATATAAAAATGTTCTAAATTCATCAGAAAAAAAGGAAATGAAAACAGTTCTGGGGTACTATGTCATACATATCAGATTGACTAACAAGACAAAGGATGAAAATATTGGATGTTGGAAGGGATGCAGGGAGGGACACTAACAAATTTGGTGGAATTGTGAACTGATTCAACCATTCTGGAGAACAATGTGGAATTGTGTCCAAAAAGCTATAAAACTCTTCAGCTTTGATCCAGCAATACCACTGTTGTTACATCTATATCCCAAAGACATAAGAAAGGGAAAATGACCTATTTCCACAAAAAAATATATTTCTAGAGTTTCTTTTTTGTGGTGGCTAAGAATTGGACATCCTATTGACGCCCATAAGTTGGGGAAGGGTTACAAAAGCTGTGATATATGTTTTTAATGGAATGTTACTGTACTATAAGAAATGACAAGTCAGATGATCTTAGAAAAATTTAAGAAGTCATGTAAAATGATGCATTCTGAACTAGAAGAACATTGAACAGTTATAACAATATTGTTGGATGAACTGTGAATAACGTAACTTTTTTCAGGAATACAATGATCCAAGACAATTCAAAAAGACTAATGATGAAGTATGTTAATCAGCTCCAGAGAAATGACTGATATGGACTGCACACAGATTGAAGCAAGTTTTTTACCACATTCTTTGTTTCACTTTCCCCTTATATTTGTGTCCAATTGGATAAAATGATTTTTATGTAAATGTTTTACATAATTTCACCTGTATTTCCTATAAGCCTATAGTTGATTACTTACTGTCTGGAGTGTGGGGGAGATAGAGTTTGGTATTCAAAAACTAAAATAAAAATACTAATTTGAATGGGAAAAACTGTGCATTTCAATGAACAGTCCAATAAATACTATTCAACAGCAAAATATGGCAGTTAAGAAAGTCAATATTATTTTGATGAAGCATTTCTTTTAGGAAAAGGAGCTGAATTCTTCCATCTTTTCCCTTTGTCTGGTGACAGTTGTAGTAGTGTTTTCAGTTCTAGTCACTACATTTTAAGAAGACTGACAAGTTGGGGAGTATTCAAAAGAAATAAGGTAGCAAAGTGGAAGACATTAAATTAATCCTAATGAAGAATGTTTGAAAAAAATTTAAGAATTTTTAGCATAAAGAAATAGGCTGTACTTGATAACCATCTTCAGGTGTTTTAAGTAATGTTATATGGAAGATGGATAAGAATTGTTTCTGTTTGACTTCAGAAGAAATAACTGGGAGGCATGAATGGAAATTGAAATAAAGTTGATTTAGATTTGATATAAGCAGAAAAACTTAAGTAAAACAAAGTCCTAGAGTACAAATATTCCAAAGTGAAATGAACTGTCACAAGGGCATGAATGATTCTTCAAAAAAGATGGGATGCTCTTTCCTTGTAATAGTGGGAATTTTGTTATGAATACAATAATAGAATAATGACTAGAATAAAATGGCTCTTGGAAAATTTATCAATCTTAAAGTTCTATGATTCAGGGATTCTGTGAGCTATAATCAATAATGTGAAAGTAAAAAACAAAGGATATTATATTTAAATTCCATTTATAAAATAAAAGTAAACTGATTGAATTGGAAAATAGTCCTCTTTCATCCAGATTTGGTTAGATCACTAATAGAGCTTTGATTTCAGTGATGGATGTTGCATTTTTGGAAAGATATGAGAGAACCAAGGGTTTTCCAGAAGAAAACAACTGAAATACTGACAGTTGTAATCTCATCACAGGATGATTTCCTTTAGGAACTGGGATTTTTTTTTTCCTGGGGAAGAGGATGTTTAGGAAGAATTTGATTTCTGTCTAAATATGTTTGAAAATCCGTCATTTAAAAGACAGATTAGATTTGTTATTCTTGGCTCCAGGGGGCAGAACTACAAGTAATGGGTAGGACTTGCCAAGATACAAATTTTGTCTCAGTGTAGTTAAAAAACAAATTATTGGGGCAGCTAGGTGGTACAGTGGATAGAGCATCAGCCCTGGGGTCAGGAGTACCTGAGTTCAAATTTGATCTCAGGCATTTAATAATTGCCTAGCTGTGTGACCTTGGGCGAGTCACTTAACCCCATTGCCATAAATAAAAAAAAAATTGTTAAAACTATTCCAAACCTCTTCAAACCTTGCCTGTATGAACACTTGATTAATTTGAGAAGTTTCTTCTTCAGTTATATTTTTGTTTAGGTTTTGTAAAACAATGGTATTAGTTGCCAAAGGTCCCACAGCAAAGTAAGTATTAAATGTTTTGAGGCTAGATTTGAACTCAGGTCCTCCTGACTGGAGGGCTGGGGCTCTACCCATTGTGCTACCTGGCTGCCCCTTCAGTTACACCTTAAAATAATGCCTTTCCTAACCCTGAGATTCTATACTTATATGAATACCAAAAAATGGTGAATTCCTGCATTAAATGCTGCCATAATCACCATATAATGATATGTATAATTTAAAACTAACAGCTAACAAGTTAGCATCTTCCTGAATTTCTCTCCCCCACCCCCAAATTTAATCATACTAGTCTGATTTTCTTTTAGACTAAGCTAAGTATACTAAGCTTCTTTCCTTTTTAGAATGGTTACAACATTTTAAAATCAAGGGAATATAATAGATACAGGATATTGGATCTCAACAAAACAGTAATTTTTTTTTCACAATCCTTGTGAACCTGAATGAAATATTAGGAACATACCCAGTGTTGATTGATGTCAACCTGGGACAGAGTCTCCACTGGAGTGCCTTGGAGCTCTGTCCTTGACCCCATTCTGTTCAAAAGTTTTAGAAAAAACTCAAGATTAAAGCAGATGGAGTGATTATCAAATGTGTGGATGACAGAAATCTGGCAGGAATAGCTCATACACCATAAGACAAAATCCCAGAATTTCCCAGTTAAAAGAGAACTCAGTGTACTTCTAATCCAAGCCACAGCTGAATAAGAATATTTCTACAATCTATCCCAGATATATTTCTGATTGAAGAATTCTAAAGAACCAAGTGAGGCATCCCATGGCATGGAAACTCTGATTGCTGAGAAATGATTTTTTTTAACCCTAAGGTTAAAAAGAAGGAAGGAAGGAAGGAAGGAAGGAAGGAAGAAGGGAGGGAGGGAGGAAAGAAGGGAAGAATAGAGGGAGTAAGAGAAAGGGGAAATAAACATTTATAACCTCTTTCAGAGAAGTTAGTGACTTGTAGGAGGTGAGTCAGTAAGAAGCAGAGATGGGATTCACACTCAGTTCTGTGATTTCACTTCATCACTTCTTTCACCATGTACTGTATCTTGGGGACGCCTTCTTTCTACTCTTCCCTACAAGAAATACGCACTTCATTGTGGCCTCTCATGAATAAATAGATGGTATCGTCTTTATTCTTTTCCTTTATGCTTTCAGAGAAGTTCAGCGGCATCATAAACTTGAAGCTGGAAAGACCTTCCAATTTCCTGGAATCATTTATTGAAGGAGAGAAAACCAGACCTCATATACTCTATGCCTTCAGCTTTTAAGATGAGGAAATACATTGGGAATATTTACCCGATTTGTCTATGGCCAGACCCATGAACTGGATGGGAACTAGAAGATACAATGCTTAGAAGTCTTCACATAGAATCAGGAAGAAAGGGGGTTCAAATTCAATTTTTTAAGTTGATGAATAAATTATATATTTATATGACACAAACATATGAAAAACTACTACATAAAAGAAAATAATGTACCAGGAAGGTAGATATGAACATACTGGCAAGCATATGTATCTAAAAGAAAGCTGCAACATTTCTACTATGTAAAATATAGAATCTATAATCTATATGGAAAGCACGGTATACATTTAATTCTCTAATGTAAAACACTTAAAATGTAGAGAGCACTTTTTTCAAGATGCAGAAAGGCACACCTATATTCTTACAAAAACCTGCTTATAAAGTGAAATGCTTTTGAGTTCTCATTTCCAAAATGTGCAAAAAGCATATAACTGTTATTCATATTGACATTGTCTTCTCTTTTTTGCATTGCTTGAACTCCAATACTAATTGGTAAGTTTTTGTTATTTAATTAATTCCCTGATATTTCCCAGCCAGCCTGCCAGAGTTCAGTACACAATGCAGACATTTAATGCTAAACATGTAGTTAAGACCACTCAGTTCTCTCATCAAAGTAGCATTGGTTTATTCATCCCATTTTCTTTAAAATGCTATTTATGCATTCATTTCTAAAAATCTACTTTATCAACCTTTTCACGATAATCACAAAAAACAAAGTAACTTGAACCAGGAAGTGGACAAAGAGTTTGGAAGTATTTTATCGCCCATTTGAAAAGAACATGAGTGTTCGCAAGTTGATAAAGCTAAGGATTATAAAATTGGTTTAACGTTAAAAACATTTCAAGACTACCCAGTTAAGGTCAGAACCCATAGCAACGCTATTTCCAATTTACGAATAGGAAGTTTTAAGTGATTTTTAAAACTACATAGGAAAAATAAAATCTTGAAATTAATTTCATAGATGTGACTTAAACTCCATAAGAAACCTTATACTAGGGTGTCTAGGTGACGCAGTGGATAGAGCCTCCGGCCTTAGAGTCAGGAGGACCTGAGTTCAAATCTGGCCTCAGACACTTAATAATTACCTAACTGTGCGGCCTTGGGCAAGCCACTTAACCCCATTTGCCTTGCAAAAACCTAAAAAAAATTAAAAAAGAAGCCTTATATCTCACTTTAGTATACTAGACTTCTGAAAGCACTATCTAGTGATATGTCCTGAAAGCTGAGAAGCTTCAATATTAAGGCATCACTTGACAGGTTAAAGGAGAAGGGAAATTATAAGATCTAGATATCCTTGTTTTGTGGTTTCACATCAAATCACTTCAATGAGGTCAAATTCTTTTATGGATATGTATTAGGTATCTAGCCTGCTATAGCCAAAAGAAAAATAAAATACCTCAATTACTTAATAATCAAGACAAATTTTACATTTTGCACTTCATTCAATAATAAAGGATATGAGGAAAACTCGACACAGCAGTGGATAGAACACCTGCCCTAGAGGCAGGAGGACCTGAGTTCAAACACGGCCTCAGACACTTAATAATTTACCTAGCTGTGTGACTTTAGGCAAGTCACTTAAGCCCATTGCCTTGCAAAAAGAAAGGCAAAAATAAAAACAAGGGTATGACTGCTAAGTTTATCTTTTGGTGGTCAGAAAGCACCATGTTGTTGGATAACTTTAGCGAGTGCTGCTTTGTGCTTCTAGAAAACATCAAAAGATCAGCACTGGTCCCAGTGGAGGCCTCTCCATTGGTTGGAGTCATCTCCACTGAAGAACCTGGAAAGACCATCAGTCTAAATTGAGTTTTAAACTGAGTCTGGAAGAGGGCCAGAGAACATCAAAGATGAGGAAGGAGAATATTTCAATGATGAGGGACGGCCAGGGTCAGTGATACCAAGATTGTCAATGGCAATTGGCTGTTCAAAGAACAGCACATAGACTGGTGTCACCTGGGTCATCGAGTATGTGGAAGATACTTAATTAAAAGGTGAAATTCAGACCTTTCCCTCACTAAACCACCAGCTTGTTCATCTCCACACACTTCAAATATCCTTTGTTTTCTTCCATTAGAAAGTCAGCTCTCAGCGGGCAAGGATGGTCTTACTAGCTTGCACTTGTATCAACATTGTGTCTGGCCTATAATACCTAGTCTCTAATATATATCACCACAGAACTGTTATTACTTTGATGCAGAGTGAAATCTCTCTACTACTTCAGATCAGATAGAATTTTGCAGCTTATAATCTTAGAGAGCTTGTCTAGAACCCTCAAAGATTAAGTGACTTGCCCAGGGTCTCCCAGACAACAGGTGGCAGAGGTGAGAATAATTTTTCTGTTATTGTGGCTGCCTCTTGAGTCATCTAAAAGCTATTTTTAGCTTGTTCAGGCATAAGTGGAGAGAAGTGATTTTTATTTCTAGGATTGGCAAATTGTCTATGTTTCCATAACGTCAAAATAGACCTGAATGAGCCTTAGAAAATGCTCTCTCCACTTGTGCCTCCTCTTTGAATACCAAGCTGAACTGTGATCCTTTAGAAGTCCTCTTCTTCCTCTTTCTAATTAGTGATTATTGCTGGCAGTCCCTGCTTCACTTGCATTAATGAAAGGTCACCAGCTAATGATTGCTCTAAAACAGGCTCTAACAAATCTTCCTTAAAAGCATTTTAAATGTTATCCTCTGTCCTGTGAGTGCTGTGATGGAAAGAAAAGTCCCTGGGAATGGAGGGAACAGTACCGTGGGAAGCAGAGCTTTTATAGAGATGTTCCTTGGGGCTGGGGGGCTGGGGGACTGGGGGAAGGAAGCAGAATTTTTCTTTACAGAAACAAAGTCCCCCAAATGGAACCATGTAGAAGCAGGTCTAATGAAGCCACAGTTTCTTTTCCTTGGCTATTGAGGGTTTTGGATGATGCAAAAAGTAAATGATGAGTCAATACAGGTCTGTCTTATAGTGAGACCTGGGTGACATTTCAATTTAAACCCATCCTCTACCTGCCACCCTTAATCAGAGCTTCTAATGAATGAGGCTAGGGACACTATTGCATAATTCTTAATCCAAAGGAAAGCATTTTGTCCTGGCTGAGAATCAAATTCTGTGCCCACGAGAATGATGATGCTCAGGGAAATGGGCTCTAAATGGGACCCCTAAAGAATCAGCTTGCTCTCTTTTCAAGTGTTTTTTTTTAAATGATGTGAAATTTCATTGGAAGGGGAGGAGAGACAGAGAAAGACAATTTGAGGGACACAATAGGGAGACAGAAAGGATGGGAAGGGAAGGGAGATCAAGGGAAAACAAGGAGGAGGAGAGAGACATAGAGGAGAGACATGGAAAGAAAGAGAGACAGACAATTAGACACAAAGACAAAGCAGAGAGAAAGAACAGGAGGGGGGTGGCTAGGTGATGCAGTGGATAGAGCACTGGCCCTGGAGTGAGGAGGACCTGAGTTCAAATTTGACCTCAGACACTTAATAATTACCTAGCTGTGTGGCCTTGGGCAAGCCACTTAACCCCATTGCCTTGCAAAATCCTTAAAAAAATGGACAGGAGAGAGAGAAGATGACACAGACACAGGCAGAGATAGACAGATAAAGACAGTAAGGACAGAACGGAGTTAGACAAAGAATAGCAAAAATAAATATAAATATAAATATATAATATATATATATAAATAAATATAAATATATAAAATATATAAAAATGTAAAATGAGATATTTCCCCCCCAAAAAAACAATAAATTATTTGACTCAATGTAATGTTATTATTTCCTGTGTAATAATATGCTATGTGGAGAAACACAGGTACAAGTGAAATATTCCCTCTCTTTAAAGAGTTTACATGATGGTTGTGAACAAGATATGCACAAGTATAGGACTCTCTTTTTCATGAGAAATTCCCTCCACAAATATCATAAATGTGATGTTCTTTGTTTAGCTAAATACACTCTAAATCATTATTCACAAGCATCCAATGATACTTTCTTCAGCTTAGCATTGCAGTCAGAGGATGTAATTAGTTCAAAGTAAATTCATTTCATGAAATATCTTTATAAGAAAAGTTATAGGAAATCATTTCAATCCTCTCTCAAAAAGAAAGAAAACACACACACACACACACACACACACACACACACACACATACACACAAGCACATGTGTGGCTCACACACCCAAACTATTCATTATTCATATTGATAATAGGTCTCTTAAAGGGCACTCAGTGTTCTATATTGGACATTCTTTTGTCTCTTGGGTGCTCTAGGTCCTTAGAAGTCAACTGGTGAAATCTTGCTCTTTCTATGAGGCACTATCCTTCTGGCCTCATGTTCTCTGCTCCTCTTAGGGTTGGTGTGAGGCACCATTGCCGGGTAATTGGTGTGAAGTGGGTTTTTTGGTTTGTTTGTGGATTTGTTTTTCTAGTTCTGTTTCTGGTTTTCCAAGAATTCCTCAACCAAGAGAGGCTCCTTTTTTCTTCTAGGAGGTAGAATTACATTTTTTCTATATTGTTGATAGCTTTGAGCACAGGGATTGCATCTTCAGCTCTTTTTAGGAGTGACAAAGGCCCTGCTAAAGTCACGATCAAAATACGAAACTGGAGCTGGTCCATAAGAAGATGTCCATTTGCCAAGTCTTGCTGTTTTCATAAGAGATTCTTCTCTAGAGTGACTGAG
This sequence comes from Macrotis lagotis, assembly GCF_037893015.1. Taxonomy (NCBI): domain Eukaryota; kingdom Metazoa; phylum Chordata; class Mammalia; order Peramelemorphia; family Peramelidae; genus Macrotis; species Macrotis lagotis. Next base: position 5,890,127 of record NC_133659.1, read on the forward strand.
GTTTTTGGAACATAGAACAATGAGTTAGGTAAACACAGACAACAGATATCCAATATTTCTTTGAATCCTTCACTTTTCCAGGAACCAAGTGTCTTCCCTAAGTATTTGTTGATTCTATATTCCAGAGAAATTGTATTGTTTGTTTTTTCTACCTCCTGTCCTCAGGCTTTTTCAGAACTTGTTCTTTACCCATGTAATATACTCCTGGCTCATCTCTGCCTCTTAAAAATTTTTGCTTCTTTCAGAGTGTAACTCATAATCTAACTCCTAAAAGATCCTATCCTGATTCTTCCTGCAATTTTTATTTTTCTATCCTTATAAATGACTTAATACATATTTTGTTTTCTTTTCTATGTAGAAGTTGTTTCCCTCTAAATAAAATACAAGCTCTTTAAGGGTAGCCATTCTTTTGTTTCTGCTATTATATACCCAGTGTTAAGGACACACAAGGCCTTTTAGAATAAATGTGAAATTAAATACATCAATTAGTATAAGAAGACCCCTGTAGTCATCAGTGCCTCCATTGTCTTAAAATCATATCTAGGTATTTCCTTTCAACAAAACCCCAACTCTGTGGGAATATAAGTTCACCAAATTTTTCCCAGACATTCATTCCCTCACTACCACTTACCTCTCAAAAACATCTCACTTGCAAATGTCAGGAAGCAGGTAAAAGGAAAAAAAAGATCTCACTTAACTTCAAGGAAGTATGGTCCTATTATCTGGATTCTTTTTTAAAATATTTTTTCACATTCCCTGCCAATTACATGTGAAAAATATTTTTAAAACATTAAAAAAATTTGAAGTTGAAAATTTATCCTTCCTTCCCTCGCTGAGATGGTAAATAATCTTATTTGTCTTATTCATGTAGAATCATGTAAAACATTTTCATAGCAATCTTTTGTATTGCCTCAATTCTTTCTTCCAAATTCCCAATTCTATGGACTCATCTGTGATTAGAAACAACAGGCCTTTTGATAATATAAAGTTCCATATAGAAGTATAAAAACTGGGGAACTATAGGCAGAGAAAATATTGTAATTTCCCCCTTTTTCAGTATTAAGAAACAAATGTTATAATCCTTTCCTTTTGCTGCTTAAGGAAGGAATGTACCTAGCAAACAGTTACTATTAAAATAGTTAATCTTTCAAAACTGTTAAACCTACCCTATTTTGATTCTGTATTAGTGTGCTATTTCATCTAATCAAAACTAGTATCTCTGAGTTTTCTCACAAGACTCCCCTAGTTTAACTTCATAAATTCCTTAAAGCTTACTTGTATTAATTCCCGGTCAAGGCTGATGCCTTCAGCTTAAGTACTATACATTTTTAATCTTAATTTAAGAATTTAAGGTTAATCTATAATTTTAATTTCTCCATGCATATGCAGAAACAAAACTTTGTCATTCATCAAGCCCCTTCTGTGTCCCTTCTGCTGCTATCCTAACCCCTCCTCTATATCCTCCCTTATAGGAAGCTGGGTTGGCTCCCTATAAGGTTCGGCCCACAGCCCATGCTGGTACCTGTGTCCAGTTACCTGTCCCTTTCTCAATTGTCTTTGATGTTCTCATTAACCCTGCTTGTAGCTGTTTCTTCTTTGCTTAAATGTTCTACTTCTAAACACTCACTTTCTTTATTTTGCAAAAGAGCTCTGAATTAACCTGTGAACTTTTGCAGTAAACTTTAGGCCTTTTCTCGCTCCTCTTCGAGTCAGAGATGATATGTTTGTGATTTCATCACTTAAAAAGAACCCTAGCTGCCTCTAGGATTCACCCCCTGCCCCCAAAACACACAGTCAACCTCTGGATCTGGCTGTAACTAGGCAGAATTTATTGTCACAGGCTAAAAATAATTACCCCCAGGGCAGCTAGGCAGGGCAGTGGATAGAGCACCAGCCATGCAGTCAGGAGGATCTGAGTTCAAATCCAGACTCAGACACTTAATTACCTAGCTGTGTGGCCTTGGGCAAGCCACTTAACCCCATTGCCTTGCAAAAAACTATAAAAAATAAGTGAAAAGTCTAATGGGTGAATATCATGGAAACAATTCAGGGTTAATTGGAGAAGCTTTCAAAAGGAAGGAACTTAGCATCATGGAGGACTGGGCAAAGTTTCTTGCAAAAGAGAAGGCTTTAGCTGAGACATAAAGGAAACCAGGAAAACTAGGAAGCAGATAAGGACAGAAAACAATGCAACAAAAAGCAATTTCAAAGGGATTAGAGTATGGGGGAAAAATGATGGCAGTTTCCAATAGCAAATCCAATGATTACTGAACCAAAAAGAGAGTATATGCAACACATTGGACTGATATTTTCTTAATGAGGGGGGAAAAAAACCTAGCAATATGTCTTCTAACTTGAGGATTTTCAGCTGCCACTGTGAAAGAAAAAAAAATACCCACTTAGATGCACTTTGCATCCAAAATACTGATTGTCATTGACAAGGGAACCAAAATATTTGCATCTTTCTCAATGACAAGTCAGATGAAATCGTGGGGGGAATTTGCAGGCTAAAGCCAGATCTCATACACATCGATTGCTCTGGATATTTCCCTGCTCATCAGAAAGATGAAAACTAAAGAAGAAATCAAGTTGTTATTTCTCTTGTTTTTTGTTTATTTCTTTTTTTCTTTTAAGAGTTAAATTGCAAAAAAAAATTTTTTTTAAAAATTTAAAAATTTAAAAAAGAGTTAAATTGCCATCTCAATCACCAAAGACCTAGCAGGCAGCAGTGACTTTGACTTTTAGACTATATGAGCTTCTTCATGGCAGAGACCATTTCATTTTTGTGTTTTTGAAACAAGCCTTTAGCACTTTGACAAATTCAAGGTACTTAATGAGTATTACTAAATGAATGAATGAATAATTGCATAAGTGAATGAACAAAAGGACAAAAGAATAAAAGATGGATGATTTCTGCCCCACCTATATGATAGTTCTAGTAATGCTGTAAAGATGGGAAGAGGGGCAAAGTCCCCGAGAATATCTTCCATTATGGACAGAAGGCGGAGGTGGGATAAAGTGTTGAAATACAGGCAATTTTAATCTTTTGGATCATCTGTAGTCAATGATTTGCTGGAGGAAAAAGTTGGCACAAATGTTTAAAATGATTCCCTGCTTTGATAATCGAGAAACAACTCCGTTACTGAAAGTTTATGGGGAAAGAAGGAAATCTAGACCATGTTGTTTTTCTTCCTACATATTGGGAAAATGCCATTACATAATGTTCTCAACACATCTTTCTTAAAGCTCGAGCTTAAGAAAATGGAATATTGATTGATTTTTACAAGCAAATGCCTGTTTAAGCTTGTAACTCCAACCATTACCGAAAACTTCCTCCTATCTTCAGAGAATAATTCTTTCCTCCTCTGTTTAAGTAATTGAAAATGTGTTGTTTTTTTTAACTTCTTAATTACTTCTCTTGGATTTTTCAAAATTCCACTTATTTATTACTTTGATACTTTGGTCATTCCTGAAGGAATTTTCTTGCCATTGCTGTAGGTTACAACCAATTCCCTACTTTCTCATCCTGTTACATTTTTTTTTTGGAGAGGACACAACCAAACAAATAAAAAAAACCAATAAAAATGCTACAAAGACAATTTATCCAATGGACTCTGTGACCCTCCCTTGAGTTTTTGATTTACTACATTATTATTTTTTGATTTCAATTTAATTCAACATTTGTTAAAAACTTGCTGCGTACAAGCCATTGTCTTAGAAGGTGGGGATTCCAACAGAATAATGAAATAGTCCTCGGTCTTAGGGTGCTTTTATTCTTAGTAGTAAAAGTTGTAAGAAAATAACATTTTACTCAAGTACAGCAAGTTTTAAAAATAGACATGATTAAGTTAAGAAAATCAGAAATGCAAGTCTAGAGCTAGAAGACACTTCAGATTCTATTGAATCAAATATTCTTTTATTTTCTTTTATTTCATTTTATTTGCAAGGCAAATGGGTTAAGTGGGCTGCCCAAGGCCACACAGCTCGGGAATTATTAAGTTCTGAGGTCAGATTTGAACTCAGGTCCTCCTGACTCCAGGGCAGATGCTCTATTCAATGTGCCACCTAGCTGCCCCCAAATATTCTTATTTTATAACTTAAGAAACTGAGACCTAGGGCCACAGAAGTAGTAAAACCTCAGAAGTAGGATTTTTTTAGTTCAGTATGACAAAAAATTCAGGAAAATATGCAAAGAGTGTAAATTAGAATTTGTTTAGCAATGTTTAATCTTTTGAATGGAACAACTTATTTTTGAAACAGATTATGAAAAATGAATTTATTAGTATCTTTTATAGACATCTTAAAGTGTTCAGAACATATTCATTCTTCATAATTTTTTTCTATTTTGCCTCAAATGATGATGATAACAAAAAGTCTGATAATAAAATGATACTGATAAACTGTTTATCTTTAGGCTAAAGAAAAGAGGATGGCGGTTTGGGGTTACTATTATTGCTACCTGCAGGATTTATTGTATGGCTTTTTTTTTTGTTTTCCCCCCAGACCATAGGTTAGAAGGAGAGGATGGAACATGCAGAGGGAACTTGAGACTTAATGCTAGGGAAAAGAAAAAAAAAATAAAGCTTCCAAGCATTGAGAACTGCCCAAAAGGGGAAATGGCTGCCTCTGACCATAGCGGTTTTTAGTCAAAAGCCACTTGTCGGGATTGTTATTATTAGACCACCACAGCAGTGACTTCCATCTATCACATTTTGTTCTGTATGAACTGCTTAAGGCTTCCAAACATTCTGTTCAACAATTCTGTCTGGTAAAATGTATACCTCTCCCCATTCAACAGGTCATGAAACTGAGGTTCAATCATTTTGGATCTGTCTGATTACCTAGATGATAACAGTTGAAGGATAAGGAGTATACAGATTTTTATAAGTTTAATACGGTGATTCTTTTCCTTAACTGGAACAATTTAGTTCTGCTTGACAAAAACATTTCTCAGGTAGCAGAGCCCGGCCCTGAGCTTTGGGAATAGAAGGGTAAAAGCAAAAAAGAAATCCTACCCTCAAGGAGATCGTATTTAATTGGAATCAAAACAACAAAAATATGTTGTTTGTATTATCTCACATGATCCTCACAACAATCCAAGTGTTCATTAGTTTAAAAAATCATTTATGAGAAGTAAAATTCTATTCATAAAGACTGAGCTCAAATTTCCTGTTTTTCTTTTGAAAACACATGTAAAATGACAACTATGAAATTATCCTTGCAGATGAAGCAATACTCAGTGACAATCTCAATTTAATAATTGTATGAACAAAGCCAATTAAGGAAATGCTCGGAATCATTTTATTACTGTGAACACCACACAAATTTAATATATTGAAAATGAAAGTTAGAGTTTAATGAAGGAAGCAATTTAGCTGTAAACAGTATCTGGATACAGATGCCTGGGGACATGAGCTGTCCATGAGGAAGCGCTGCTGAGAGCTGGAGGAACCAGACGCTGTCAGTCGCCTCCAGGAGCTTAGAGAGTCTCCCCTACTTGACAGACAACCCTGATATCCCAGACTGGGAGAATTCTTCCAATCTGGGGGGGGGGGGGGATCCACCAGCCTTGTCTGGCCCTCCTCACCCAGCATGCTCTGCGTATTTATTGCCAAGTTGACCTCTGGTCACTGACAGGTCTGAGGAGCAAACAAAACTGTAAATCTCTCTTGCGTTATTCCCTCATCTTATGAATATAAAAATATCCAGGGGATGATTAATAATCAGAACTTCTAGACCCACTGAGCATGTTGCTAGCTGATAGGCCAATCAAAGGCTTGTACTTATAGTTTCAGCATCTGGAAGTCCCTGTCAGAGTAGAACAATTACTTCCCATTAGAAAGTCTGCTTTGGGCAACCAAGAGGCCAGCCATTAATGGGAAAAGAAAAAAAAAATAAACAAGCCTGAAAAGAAATTTAAAACCAACCACAACAGTGACTCAAGGTTTCCTTAAAGTTTTTTATAGTTTATAACTAATATTTTTAAAGAAACTCTTCTTTTTGCTTCTCTTTGACATTTGGAGATGAGGAAGAATTTTTTTTCATTTCATTAAAATACAGCGTTGTTTCTAGCTAAATAAAATCTTCACTTCTCCTCATTCCATTTTTTGATGTTCGAGATTACAACTTGATCCAAAGTCTTTCTGAAACTGAAACTTAAGGAACAGCCAATCTGGCTGCCAAAGGCAGTAGAGCTGTTCTAAGGGATGATTGGCCCTGGATCCTGCTATTGGCACATCCCTCCAAATAAGAAAGCCCTGCCTTAAGTTTAGGTTCAGAGTGTGGGTTCAGAATGAGTTAACTAGGAGACTCTTTGAGTTTGAATTTCCTTTTTGAAAAGCAAATTTCTTATAGTTCTTAATTGCAGCATAATTCCAAAGTTGGAAGTTCCAAGGAGCACCGGGTTTTTACTAATTTTTTCAAATGGGAAAACTGAGGATGAGGGAGTCTATCTTGTCCAAGTTAGGGAAGTAAAAGAGGAATAATATCTTATCATGGCAATGAATCCTGAAGACATTTTGAATGGCCAGTATCTATAAAGACAAAATTTAAAGATATCAAAATACTCCTAATTAATGTATGACATTAAATTTCCAATAAAAGCCCTTGAGTTCAGAGTAAATTAGTAAATAGGAAACTGGGTTAGAAAAGTAGGAAAAAGAAAAATAGAGAATTAAGCTAGAACTCAACATTTCTGTCTTCAGGGTCATTTCCCCCCAAACCATACTCTGCTGCAGCTGCAGCTGCTATTCCTTTTCTTTGATTTTTCAATGCTTAGTACCTACTGGGAGGCCAATTGGCATTTGAATAGTGCTGAATAAATGCATAAATAAAAATTAGCAAGCCACCTAGTTACAGCCTCAATTTGGTCTTCTTAACATGTCAGGAATCACTGACTTGCTTTAAAAAATGAATTTATTGCTGGAATTCCTACTACAAAAAAGTGCTCTTATAAATATTTTGGTATATAAAGAATTTTGTTTTGATTTTTTTGCCTATGCACCTACTAGTGGAATATCCGAGTCAAATTTTAGTCTCTTATTTGAACAATTTTACTGTGCTTTGCCAAATAATTTCACTGTTCAAAGCCCCACCAATAAAGCATTAGTGTACCTAGCTTTCAGCCTTCCTACCAGCACTGTCATCTTTGACAATTTATTCAGTGTGAGGCATTTTTTAATGTACATTTCTCCTATTATTAGGGAACCATTGGCTTCCATCTTCTGTACAGTGCCTGGATCTCAGTAGGACTTTTCTAACGTTTAGTTCCCTGTTTACTAATTTAATATAAACCCAAGGGTTTTCTTCTGAAATTTAATGCTATATTTTAATTAGGAGTGTTTTGAATCTTTAAAATTCTGTCTTTTTTTTTTAGATATTGGACATTCAAAATGTCTTCAGGATTTTTTGCCATCATAGTCTATTATACATATGTCTTCCTTGTTCTCCTGGCAAAAATAATGGAGTGATTTGCCATATTGCCCAAAAAACTCCACCATTGTGGTCCATGGTGTAACAAAGAGTCAGATGTGATTGAACAAAACTCACAGAGAGCTATTGACTTGTCTTCCCAATTAGAATAGTTCATTGAAGAAAAGTATTTTCTATTATTAACAGTAAAAACAATAACAATAATAATAATAATATGGGGGCAATGATCAACCTTGATGGACTCGCTCATTCCATCAGTGCAACAACCAGGGACAATTTGGGGCTCTCTGCAATGGAGAATACCTTCTGTATCCAGAGAAAGAACTGTGGAGTCTGAACAAAGACCAAAGACTATTACCATCAAATAAAAAAAAACTGTTATATTATTAAGTAATTTCACTATCTCATACTTTATTTTTCTTCCTTAAGGATATGATTTCTCTCTCATCACATTCAACTGAGATCAATGTAGAACATGGAACCAATGTAAAGACTAACAGAATGCTTTCTGTGGGGGGGAGCAAGATTGGGGGAAATATTGTAAAACTCAAAATAAATAAAATCTTTCTTTAAAATAATAATAATGATGATAAAAATAATAATAATTTCCTTTTCATTGTATCCCTAGTACTTGGCATGAGACCTGGCAGAGGAAGACTTAATAAATGCCTGTTGATTGATCTTAACATACTGAATCATAGAAGTAAAAGAAACTTTTGCTGTGATGTTCTGTCATTTCAGTCTTGTCCAACTCTTTAGAATCCCATTTGTGATTTTCTTGGTAGGAATATTAGAGTAGTTTTCTAATTCCTTCCATTCTGTACCATTCTGTGACAAACAGGTTAAATGACTTGCTCAGGGCCACATGACTAGGAAGCATCCATGGGTAGACTTGAACTCATAAAGATAAGTCTTCATAACTCTAGGCTTGGACCTCTAGCCATTGTGCCATCTAAGTAGCCATCATTAAGCATAACCCCTCAATTCTAGGAATGAGGAACCTGCTGCCTCCAAAGGTGAATCTCTGAAAATTAAAATATGGGATAGAATCTAAACTCAACATTTCTCACCTTCAAGCCAAGTTTTCTCTCCACAAAATAAGACTTTCTGGTTACCATAGTCAAAACTAGAGTTGGTACCACTGAGGTATTGCTCTGGGTATAATAATTTCTTGTGTCTGATGACACCAATGGAGGGGGACCACACCTACACATACTCACATATATTCCTCATCTCTCTCTCACCCACACAGGAAATAGTTGCATCCGACAGTAGGTGGAGTCCCCAGTTTTTGTTGTTCCTTTGATCCTGACCCCAAAATTGTTATGGCTGTGATTAATGCTCTTAGTTGACAGGTAGAAGAAAATTTGTGTATATATATATATATATATATATATATATATATATATATAGAGAGAGAGAGAGAGAGAGAGAGAGAGAGAGAGATACCATTGATAGATTTACCTAGAACATTAAGATTTGGCTAAGCTAATATATGTGTACCTGCATATGTAAACAAAAATTGTATATATTTATACACATATATAGCATGTGTATGTGCTTGCTTGTGTGTGTGCAATTAGATGGCTTAGTGGACAGGGTGCTGGGTCTGTAGTCAGAAGACCTGGATTCAAATCTGTGTTCAGAGACTTTTCTAGCTATGGGATCCTGGGCAAGTCATTGAATATCATTTGGTTTTAATTCCCAAGAGAAAGAAATGGCAAATCACTCCATTATCATTGATAGGAAAACTCCAAGGGTATTGCCACTGCATAACTAAGAGTCCGATAGGACAGAAAAACAGCACACACAGATAGTGTATTATATGTTGTGTGTTATCGATATGTTATGTAATGATGTGGAAATACAATGTTTTATATATGCACATACATGCAACCTGACAAGATCATCAAAATAATTCTTTGAGGATAAATGGAAGTATTGACAAACATCATCATCATCATCATCATCATCATCATCATCATCATCTGACATATATAAAGAATTCTTCAAGATTTCCGAAATACTTTGTATATACATTACATGCATGCCTTATATAATTATAACCACTCTATGATGTAGATTCAATGATGATTTCCATTTTACAAATGAAAAAGGTGAGTATGCAATGGTCAAGTCATATGCCCAGGGACATACAACTATAAAGTATATGAGTGAAAATTTAAACTCAGATCTCTCCTGACTTCAGATTTATCTACCAAATCACCTAGCTGCCTTTAATAGTTATCAATTAAACTTCATATTTGAAGGAAGAAAAAAAGGAAGGAAGGAAGGAAGGAAGGAAGGAAGGAAGGAAGGAAGGAAGGAAGGAAGGAAGGAAGGAAGAAAACAAGGAAGGAGGGAGGGAGGGAGGGAGGGAGGAAGGAAAAATGGAAAGAACAGTGGAAGGAACAATGGAAAGGACAGAGGAAAAACAAAGGGAGAGAAGGAGGGAGAAGAGGAAATAAATATGATGATTATCTGATTATCTGGACATGGGATATTCTTTCATTTTTGTTTTGATGTCCATAATACCTGGAGTAGTGTCTAGAACATATAGGAACTTAACAGTTGAATAAGTACAGGATTAATGAATGGGGTTGATTTTGTCAGCTTAGAGTTCACACTCTTACTTTTCCATGTTGGACTTATGTATGAAATATGGAACAAAAGACCTCTTAGTTTCATCCATCCCTTCTTGCACAGATTCATAGGAAGGAGCCTATAGATTCTTATTGATGAAGAATTGTCCCTTTTTGTCAATGGATAACCTTTAACAAACTGCAACAAGTTTCAGGACCTAAAATCTTACATATAGGGGGTGGGGGTAGGATTGAGAGATCAGCAAACAACTCTGTGTCGACAAGCTAGATACAGAAAATATAGAAAATAATCAATAAAAGGAAGACAATGGAAGTCAAAGGGATTGAGAAGGACTTCCTATCATCATAAAGAAGTTTATCCAGTTTTTTTATCATTTCAAGGTTATCTCCATTATCTATATGTTCATAGTCAGAAGTGTGTCTCTGGTCTAAGCTATCTTCTGAGTGAATACACACTCCTTGGAGATGATAGAACAGATGAAAGCCCTGCCAATCAAGGTTCTCACTTTCTGTAGAATGTATCTTCCCTTCTGAAATTTGTTCTAGTTTATGTGTGTGTGTGTGTGTGTGTGTGTGTGTGTGTGTGTGTGTGTCTGAATGGATTTTTTCCAGTGCTTCATACCAGCCATAATTCATTAAATTTCAATTAACAGTAGTTGTGAAAAAGTGATGATTATTTTTGTAAAGTTTGTGAGATTATTCATATTATTTTCTGGCTCCCTTTCATGGTTCTGGACAAAGTCTCATTCTCATTGTGCTACCATTGTGCTTAGAATCAGGGATAGGGAATATGATAATAGCTACTTCTGTCCATAATGTAGATGGCTAGTAGCATTTGGTATTACATAAAATAAATTGTATGTATTGTAATCAATAATTTGTCTAAGCATATGAAGACATATAATTCCAGAGCTCTGTTGGGAAAGTGCTAGTAACTCTAGGTTCAATTTTTTCCACTAGATGAATTCTTTTGGTGAAGATGTTATAGAGGAAATAAAATGGATGGTTATTACCTTTTGGGATTAAAACATGAGAATGGAGGGGCAGCTAGATGGGGAAGGGGATAGAGCACCTGCCCTGGAGTCAGGAGTACTTGAGTTCAAATCTGGCCTCAGACACTTAATAATTACCTAGCTGTGTGGTCTTGGGCAAGCCACTTAACTCCATTGCCTTGCAAAAAAATCTAAAAAAATTTTAAAAATGAATAAAAAACATGAGAATGCCAATTATCAATCCTGGAATCCATACTTTTGCTGAGAAATACCATGGTACATCGGGAATGCCTTCAACTTAAAGTCATTAGGGACCTATATGCAAATTGCCAATAGATTGCTGATTACTTGTGTAGCCTTGCATAAACTATAACCTCTAAGGGCTTCAGTAGCCTTATCCATGAAATAAGAGCATCAGACTAGATGACCTCTAAGGTCCCTTCAGCACTAGGCTACCAGTCTTAGGGACATACTTTCTGGATATATTAGATGGAAATATGTTTGCTTTTCATTACATCCTCAGCACTGAGCATAGTGACTAGCACATAGTAGGCACTTGCCAGTTAACGTGTTTGAATGAACATTCCCTATTATTGCCCATGCATGGAGAGGGAAAACAAACGGAACCTAGAAAATATTTGCTTTGCTTATTTTTAGACAGTGGTGCTGACTCATATTCAAAACACTAAATTCCTCCTACACAAACCTCCTTGAAAAGGTGAATTTTGCACCTATAAGAATTCTTATTATATTTCAAATAAAATATATGTTTGCAAAATGGTCTTTAAATGTTGCTAAATTTGTAAAACAAATTGGCAGGATCTCATAGAAATGAACACATATCTGAGATAGCACTTTATCTGATGTGTATGGCAAGAATTCCTCTTGGGGACCTCATAAAAAGACAGGATCTCTTTTTGAGAAAATAAAATCTATTTTGATAAAAAAAATAATAATGAAGCTGCTTGGCAATGATGCTCATATGACAGCAAAAAGAATATTTACTCCAAATCTTGATTTTCCATGTGATATAAATCTCCTCATTTGAGACCAATCCAAAAGCTTTTAATTCTATCAAATCAGTTTTGAAATTCACATTAAAAAAAATTAAAAAGAAGAGAAAAAAAAGAAAGGGGATTGAAAAAATGATTGCACATGTCACATTACTATCTGGACTAATGAAATTTCTTCAACATTCTCTGCTTCTGTTTTTTGATAGGTTCATATCTACATTCCAAAAGTTTATTTTTTTTAAGTTTCACGGCTTTCTTTGTCAGTTAGGAGTTTAATTTTATATACCAACATTATTTAGAGAATAAACACATATCTTCTGATGAGGATCTAATAATAAACAGACAACATGGAGGAAAAAATACTCAAACAATACCTCTACAAGGTCCTTACAAGAAAGGGACCTTTTGTACTTGGAAGAAATATTAATGTAAATGAAACTCCACTATATATTAAGATTTCAGTCTAAAGAAATGATTTCCCCTCAGGTAGCAAGCCTGCATCTGCATTTAAATAGAAAGATGAGTTCTAATTCAGATGCAGGTTATTGGAATCAGCTAAAAAAATCAGCAGTTTGGTTGAAAAGTCTTTTTTAAAGTTATATTGAATTTATATTGAATTATACACACATCAGATTACTAATCATAATGATATTTCTAAGATAGCATTAATCTGGAGGACATTAAAGTTCATCATTTTAAAATGCATTCTCATCCATATACTCCTTCTGTCTTGATGCAGTTCCAAAATACTTATCCAACTACTCATTCTAATCTCATTTTTATGTATTTGCTTCAGATTCAAAATCCAAGGACAAAACAATTGCCTTGTCTTTTTACATCTTGTCTCCAAGGATTTTTGATTGCATGTCATATTTGTGAGGGCATCCATCTAAGATTGCCTTCTAGAGAAGGGGAAACTTTTAGACACTATATGTCTGCTCTATCATATCTGACTTGATGTGACCTCATGTAAAGTCCACAGGGTTTTCTTGGTAAGGATTGTGTAGAGGTTTTCCATTTCCTTTCCTAGTGTGTCCTCTATTTTGTAAATGAGGGACTGAGGCAAACAGGGGTTAAGCGACTTCCCCAAGATCACACAGTAAGTATCTGAGACTGGATTTAAACTCAGATTTTCTTGATGCACTGAGCCCAGTACTCTAACCACTGTCTCCTTCTCGTGCCTACCACTTGAAATTCAGACCCAACTACTCTTTAGCATTTCCTCCTCAATCATCAGCTTCATTTCAGACATTCTGAATGGATCTCTGTTTTTCTGATTACAAAGAATCGCCAAATAATCAATTTTAAAGTTGAAGGAAATTTATATTTCACCATTTTTGACCCAATCCAGCTGACCAGTTTTTGCATCTAGGTCATCTTCCTGCCATCGTTATTTATCCCATCCTCCACCTTCTACTTGGTGTTCTAGCTTCAATATAGGGTCCCTGCTTTTCTAATTGGTGAGCTTCTATCCTTTCTAGTCCAATCTGGAATTGATTCTACTACTCTCTCACTATTTTTATACAGTCTCCTCTGCTTCAAATTCTAAGTTTCCTCTATTATTTCATCTACCAAAATGGGTCACTTGACTTCTGATTAGTCAATCTTCAACCTTTTAGCACAATCCAGACTGGCATTCAAAGTCCAACTTCTCTGAGTACTCTGTTCCCTCCTTTCATCTCTATAACATATTTTTCTTTTCATCTCAAAGAAAAAAAAATTAATCAGTCTTGAAAAGGAATGTTCCACCAGTTATTCTATGCATTTACTCATCATCTCTGAGATACTAACATCCCTGGGTAAAACTTTTTCAAGGTCATAATTTCCATATATCTTATTTAAAAAACTCCTTGAATTCACAGGTGTCTGTTTATTCACTTTTATCCCGGGGACTATCAAATAGTAAACATTTAATGAAAGATTTTTTCATCAATTTCTTCATTCATTCATTTATATATACTCATATTTATTTATTCAGCAAATCCAAGGCTCTCATTTTATAGATGAGGAAATATAAGACCAAAGAGTTTAGATATTTATACTATCACACAGCCAAGAATCAAACCAAACTCTTTAGATTCTAAAGCCATTTGCCTTTTGTTTTTCACTATAAACTAATGGTAACAATTATATTTCACAAGGAAGTCTTATTCAAGATGGGTATGATTATTTGAGATTTACATTTACCTCTCTCTCTCTCTCTCTCTCTCTCTCTCTCTCTCTCTCTCTCTCTCTCTCTCTCTCTCTCTCTCTCTCTGTCTCTCTTACACCTGGCAAGCTATCTTGGGATTTACATGTCTCAAATCACTCTGACTCTTACTGATTAGTTAGTAATCAGTCCCTGGTCAAATCCCACTTGGCTATTGTTTGGACCCTGATTAGCTCAGAGTGAATGTAATAGCAATTGATTCTGTTTGGGCCAGAAACCCTGAGGGTCTCCCCTTCTCAGATTGATTTTTTTTTGACTATGCAAAAGAGACCATTCTTTGTTTCATTTTTTTACACCAAGTCTAATCACTGAATGGCCATCACCTCAGTCAAACTGAGACAAGTTAAAGACCTTAGTTTAAAAAAGCCAAGGTCTTTCACTGCATCAGGGGCCATCTCCATTGTCCCTGATCAACGTTTGGCCACTGGACACATATGACTTGAGACAAAATTGAATTTGGTGGCTTTGCACAGCATCCGTTCACTTAAATCTAATTCACTTGAATGTCATGGGATTCCATCACTCATGTCTTGGTCTTCTTTGAGGACAAAGGACAAACAGCAACAGCAACATTTCATTATAGAGAGAGTACTTCATGTAAAATGCCAGGCTGGATGAATCAAAAGCTGAGATTAAAGTTGCCAGAAGACATATCAAGGATCTCAGCTACGCAGATGATACAACCCTGATGGGAGAAAGTGAAGAAGAATGAAGAAGTCTTTTGATGAGCATAAAAGAGGAAAGTGTAAAGGCTGGCTTGAAGTTTAATATGCAAAAACCTAAGATCTTGGCAAGTGGCCCCATCGCTTCCTGACAAATAGTGGGAGAAGAAATGGAAGCAGTGTTAGATTTCATCTACTTTGGCTCAAAGAGCTCTGTAGATTATGACTGCAGGCATGAAATTAAAAGAAGCTTGTTCCTTGGAAGGAAAGTTCTGGCCAATCTGGACAGTATACGAAAATTCAGAGATAGCACATGGATGACAAAGTTATAGTTAAAGCTATGTTTTTGTTTTTTGGGTTTTTTCCCCCCAGTAGCAATGTATGGATGTGAGAACTGGACTACAAGGAAATCCAAGCACCTCTGAATCATCTCTTTTGAATTGTGATGATGGAGAAGAATTTTAAGAAATTTTTTGACAGAGAGGAGATCAAACCAGCCAGTACTTACAGAAATTAATACATGCTAAAGCTGTCCTGTCTTTTGAAACATCATGTTATCTTAACCTAGGAGAAGGAAAATATTCATCTATTAAGGTGACTTAATTTTGAGATTTTATACCTATAATTCTTTCAATGAATGGGATATACATTAGAAAGACAAACACTAGAGTGACATACACTATATTGGAAGGAGCAAATGACTGGGGGAGAGATGATGCTCAAAGTTATGGACACAAAGGATTATTATGGGAATGGTAGCATTTGGAAGCCTAAGGATACTATGCAGAGGGGAGAATACAGCTTTAGGGTAAATTCTGCAAGAAAGGAAACGATCACTGCATATGATTATCTATTACCAGTTTTGCCTCAGGAGAATCTTGACCATGAAAGGCTGTCGCTATTCAGTCATTTCAATAATGTTCAATGCTTTAGGACACCATTTGAGGTTTATTTAGCAAGATGATTAAATAGTTTGCTATGTACTTCTCCAGTTTCTTTTCTAAATTAGGAAACTGAGGCAAACAGAGTTAAGTCTCTTGCTCAGGGTCTGTAAGCTGGCAAGTTTCTGAGGTCAGATTTTAACTCATGAAGATGAATCTTTCTGACTTTAGGCTCAGTGCTCAATCTTCTAGGTCAACTAGGTGCCCAGACTATTGAATAAATGAATAAATAAATGAATAAAATAGGGCAAACTATAAGGAAAGGAACTCAAACTCCACCAATCAGAGGATATGCTTCATTTTGTTCAGTTACCTTCCAGCTGCACCTTTTGATTTGGCCTAGTGAATTAGCCCAGTACTGACCCTCAATTATAATTACTGCTCGGATCAAGTCACTTTATTCGGGGACCAAAATTATTTTGCTCACACCCAATAAGGTTACTAATTTTCAGGTAATTGCGATGGTGACTTATTTCATTATCACCATCAGGAAAAGCCTGGTTGGACTCTTTTCATTGGCAGTTCATCAGGAATGAGAGAGTCTCCAGCCAAGAAACAAACAAATTGTAGGATGAATAATTCCCCTTAATAAGTTATAAGAAAGGAGGAAGGTCATTAGCTCATGGTGCAGAAAAGGACCTGGCAATGAAGGCAGAATGATTTGAGTTCAAATCTTGTTTCTGACACACCCTAACAGAATAAGCCAGGACAAGTTGTGTCATTTCTGAGTGCCTGGAGAGAATTTGGTGTGTCAATAAGCTAAGGAAATCTTGCTGAGATACTTCAAAGGATGGAGGAATCCCATACCTGTTAAATTCAGATAATATAGTTAGGAAAATACTATAGAACATCAAATATAAATGTAAATTTCATTGACTTGCAGAAATAATCAAAATAAAAAGCTACTTTTTAGAATTCCCTTTTGAATCAAATATAAAATTAGATATAAATTTAATAAAAAAAGATATGATCCCACAATAGAAAAGTCTTGCATTTGGTTAAAAAAAAGCACCCAGTTAGATTGGGTTTGGCAAAAATAGTAAAACATTTTGGCATCTGAAAATACAATAATAACATTCCAGCCTATTAGCATCAAAGAACTTCCTAAAGCCCCCAGAAGCCACTAATTAGGTGAAGAGTGGGAAGAGGAGAAAATCTCTATTTCTCCATCTCGTTTTCACAAGATGACATTGTTATTTTGAAAGCTTTAAAGACCGGAAATATAATTACTTCAACTGAGCATTCTATTTTCATTGTGAACCAAAGACAAGCTACACCAATGGAGGAAAGAAAACTTCAAGATTGTATGAGGATGCCTACTCCTGAAACTCCAGTGGGAGCTCTATATAACAAAGAGAACTCCACCAGGTAGAAGAGAACTTCCCAAACCCTAAATATGAAAGTTACCCTTTTTCGTATGGGCTCTCTACCTTAAATAACCCTCATTTCTCATTATCTATGTATCTACAAAAATTGCAGGGGGGGGGGAGGTACATTTTTACTAATTCTTGTTCCTATATTTGTTATGCGGTCATTTTAGTCTTATCTGACTCTTAATCACTCTTCTTGGGGTTTTCTGGATGGAGATACTAAAGTGGTTAGACCATTTCTTTCTCTAGTTTATTTTATAGATGAAGAAATCAAGGCAAATAAGATAAGTGTCTTATTAAGGGTCGTACAGTTCGTCTGTGTCTGAGATCAGTTTTTAACTAAAGATCAGAGTTCCCAACTTCAGGCCACATTCTCTATAAACTGAACCACTTAACACCCTTCTTTCTATAACACCTTCTTTCTATAACACACTTCTTTCTAAAAGTTAATCACCTAATTGATCAAGGAATGAGAAGCAAAGTAGATGGCCATTCACAAGCAATATTAGTACAAAAACACTATTAGTCTCTAAAGTCCCCTAAGAACCCTACAGAGACAAATAATTAATCATACTCTGTGAACTTAACCTCTATTGATGGTGGTGATTGGAGAAGGAATTTTTAGGATTCCCATAGAATAAATATGGGTGTATAAATAAAAATGGATGTACAAAGCCTGGGGATCCCTGAGATACTTTCATGGAATCTGGAACATTAAAACTCTTTATGCACCAACAAACAACTACATTACTTCATGAGATTAGACTTCTCTTTTCACAGGCTTCAACCAAATCAACATATTTCAACAGATTAAATGTAGAAGCAGATATGAGAATACAGTCATGCTTTAATAAGCTGGATGTTGCAGACATTTATCCCACAAATTAAAGCAATTTCATTCTTCTGTTTTTTGTTTATGAAAATATATTTATTTTTCTTTGAAATATACTGCTACCTATCTGATTGACTAAGATGATAGAAAAGGGAAATAATATATGTTGGAGAGGATGTGGGGAAACTTGGATACTAATGCACTGTTGGTGGAGTTGTGAACTGATCCAGATGGAGAACAGTGGGTAATAAAAATGTGCCTACCCTTTGATCTAGCAAGAATGCTAAATGCATATCCAAAGAAGATCATAAAAAAGGAGAAAAGACCCACACAAACAAGAATAGTAGCGAGTACAAAAAGCTGGAAATTAAGAGGATGTCCATCAATTGAGGAATGGCTGAAAAAATTGTGGCAGATAATTATGATGGAATATTATGGTGCTATATGAAACAATGAGCATGCAATTTTCAAGAAAAACCTGGACTTACAGGAACTGACTTTGAGTGAAGTGAGCAGAACCAAGAAAACATTGTAAACCTTAATCACAATATTTTGCAGCGATGAACTATGATGAACTTAGATCTTCTCAGCAGTACAGTGATCAAAGACAATACTTAAAGACCTATAAAGGAAAATGTTATTTATATCCAGAGGAAAAAACTATGGAATATGTGTGCATAATTCACCCTTCCACAAAGCAGACTATCTTCTCTTTTTAAATTTTGCTTTCTGCTTTTCCTTTCTTGTGTTTTTTCCCCTTTTTATTGAAATTCTTTTTTTCACAGTATGACAAATACAGAAATCTCATATAAACACAACTGAACACGCATGGTCTCTAGCAGATTACTTGCTATCCTTGAGTGGGGTAGGGAACAGTGGGAGGGTGAAAACTCTACAAAAATGAATATTGAAAATTATCTCAACATATGATTGGAAAAAGAAATAAGAAAGAATTATAATGTGCTAACATCTAATAGGGCTTTTTCAGTGAATTTGAATATTTTTAAATGTAACACATTTTATTTTTAATGTTATTTATTGATAGATAAAACTATTATAAATAAAAATTCATTGTGGTTTTGCTCTTTCCAGATATATATGCATAAATGCATAAATGCACATATGTTTATACGTGTACATGTCAATATGTCAGTTTACAAACATACATATACCTATGTACCTACAGGCTCATATATATTCACAAAGAAAAGATACATATTTGTGGGTTTCCATATACCCATACATATCAGTCCAAAGAGTTTGTGAAGGATCACTGATGATTATGTTTATTTGTCTAGTCCAGTGTAAACTCCTTGTATGTAAGGATTGTTTTATTTTGAATTTTTAATTTATTTCTCTTATTATTGCCTATGATTTAATATATGGGAAGCATATAACTGTTCACAGGCTAAGAGAGATAGGATGACTCAATGATAGAAGTTCCTGGTCTATTTAGGGACCCAGAAATCTAGACTCCCTTCAGATAAAGTAGGAAGTAGAAAAGTTACTGCACCTCATAAATATGGTGGTGCTGGTGGTGCTGGTGGTGTAGTTAGAGAAGAGACCCAGAAAGCAACTTAGGAGGGGCAGAAGCCAGTTGCCCTTCACTCTTTGGTCCATTATAACATTGTTGATTTTCCAATTTGCTAAAGCAATATTAAAAAGTTAAACTTAACTTTGATTTTGTACTTCCCTGATTTATCTGTGGAAATATGACCCAAAGTGAATGTATAAGAATATAAACAGATATGCAAAAGCTGGGAGACATCTTCATGATATTGAGACAATAGAATATTTAGGAATTTTCTCTAACAACTATCCTGACTGGGCTATGCCTTATCAGACAAGTATCTAGAAGTAGCCCTTGTTATCTAGAAATTTAGCCAAAATAAGTGTGAAAGATGAGTCATGAACCCAGATTTTCTTAACTCAAAATCTTGTATCCTATCCATGATACCAGAGAGAGAGAGAGAGAGAGAGAGAGAGAGAGAGAGAGAGAGAGAGAGAGAGGATAGTGCTATTATTGTTAAGTTTGACTCGCATCTCATATACAATTTCCTCTTTAGGCAATTTTTTTTAATAGACTGGTGTAATTTTTATGGTTCTTGTATATGATTTATAACCCATGGCCTCTGAGTGAGTATGTAGGAATGATAGCCTGGGAGGAGGGGGCTTTCATTAGCATTCTGACAGCCATGGAGCTAATAACTAGCACCCACCCTGGGGTCCAATAACATTATTTCTTATAAGGCTAATAAACCAAGCAAGGCTGGGGGATCATTAGCTTCCTCTCTATTTTTCTTGTGAACTGTTCTCATTCCATGGTTATCTTTGATACGATGGCAAGGGGAAGAAAAGGAGGTCTGAGCAGAAAATGTTAGAGAATAAACTCTTCATCTTGTCTCCCACCCCAACTGTTGACCTTCCTTCATTTTCTTCAGCTCTCTGATAACTGTTCAGTTCTAATACTAGTTTACGCATCTTTGTCACTTGTAAAGAAAAACTAACACATCGACAAGGAATATAATCCACAAAAAAGCTACTGTATCTCGAGCCAATCTTATTCCTGAGCTTCACCCTCCAAATGTCAATCTGTCGTGAACTCTACATATGCTGCTCTTTGAATCTGCAACACTGATTTAGCCCTTTAACTTGGAATCTATTCAGCATGCATCTATCTTTCCTCTTGAGCTACCCATCTAGATCAGCTTGAAAAATTTCCAGCTAAGATGCTAAATCATATAAAATGTTCTTCCTTGATACGGAAGATATCCCAGAAACTTGTAATCTCTGAAACTAAAGAAAGCATGAAGCCTTTACTCAATTGATGCACAGTCATGATTAGATCCAATTCAGTTCATTTCCATTGAATTCCCAATGGCTAATACTCATTAAGCACTGCCTAGGAACAGGTTAGCATGGAGTAGTGGATTCAAATCCAGAAAACAGGTTCAAGAACCATCTTGGACACATGTTATGTGACTCTGAATCAATCATTTAACCTCTCGTGTCCCAGACAAGTCTCTAAAAGGGCAAGTTGTAGAATTTTCAACAACAGTATGGTGAATTGTCTCATTAGGAATTTCTTTCTCCATTGAAATTATAGGGGTGCAAACCCCCTACCCCACCTCCATCACACCCATTTGCTTTCCTTCAAAGATTAAAAACACAATAAACCTAACCTTGTTCTCCTATTCTATTTGACCAGGAGACACAATATATCTATGGGAGTTCAATATCACTTTGAGGATCGAGTCACTCTCCCAGTTCAGAGCATCAGAAATATTATCAGAGTGCTCTCAAGACTCTCCATGCTACCTCTGACCCATTTCTACAGGACATTGTATCTTTTGTGATGACTTAGAACTCTTCTCACCCTGGATGCTTACTTCACTCCTGGATAGCTCCCCACACTGGAAGAACTCTCTTTCCCTGAGGTCTCTACTTCTGAGGGACCAGTTCTTCTGAGAAGCTCAAATTGAAGAAGGCTCAGACCAGGGAGAGATCCTCCATCCTCTTCAGAGTGCACTTGGGTCTTGTCTCCACAGACCTTTGTCTAGCTTGAGCTAAGCCGCACACCTCTTCTTCCTTTCCTCCCCTTTGGTTTACTTTTACATTTTGTCTTTCCTCTGTCAGAGTAGGAGCTCTTTGAGGGTGGACCATCATTTTTCCTCCTTGTATCTATATACTTAGTGCTTAGCCCAGTGCTTAGTTCATTATTGTTGCTGAGCTGCTTCTGTCATGTCCCATTCTCTGTGATCCCATTTGGGATTTTTTTGGTGAAGTTACTGGAATCATTTGCCATTTCCTTCTCAAATTTATTTTACAGTTGAGGAAACTGAGGCAAATAGAATTAAGAGACTTGTCCAAGGTCATGTATCTAGTAAATATCTAGACTGGATTTGAACTCAGGACCTCCTGACTCCAGGATTGGTGTGCTATCTCCTGGTCATCTAGCTGCCCATGCTTAGACCAACATAAGCGATTAATAAATTCATGTTGACTGCTATTTGCCTTCCTGATCACGTGACATTTTATTATCCAATTTCATATTGCCGACTCGGGATTCTGCACAGACTCTTGCTAATTGGGAGTCCTTGTCCTTTGATCATGCTCTATAGGCTGGCCTGAGGATGTTAGGATGACTCTAACCTCCATGGGATTCACCGGAAGAGAAAACTCATGAGTGCCAGGCTTCTGAAATCACCCCCTGTTTGTTTCTCTTTGGTGTTGGGCCTTGTGGATTTTCCCCACATCCTAAGGACTGGATTAAGGTAATATTGGATATGAAAACATTTGGGGTGTTGAAACCAGAAGTAAAAAGAAATTAAGCAACAAGGAGAGAGTAGACCACAGAACGAGAAAATTCACAAGAAAAAAGCCTGTGTTAATTGGGCAGATTCAATATGGCATCATCCTTTTTGTCTCCCTCCCTCCTCCATTCTTTCTTTTCTCCCTTTCTCCCTTTCCCCCTCCTTCTTTCCTTCCTTCTTCCCTCCTTTTTTCCTTTTTTCCTCTTTCTTTCTTCTTCATTTCCTCCTTTCCTTTCCTCCCTTTCTCCATTCCTCGCTCCCTCCTTCCTTCCTTCCATCCATCCTTCCTTCCTTCCTTCCTTCCTTCCTTCCTTCCTTCCTTCCTTCCTTCCTTCCTTCCCTCCTTCCTTCCTTAATTGACTAACCCAGACACTTCCATTTTGGGGAAATCCCACATTTGGACTCAGGCTCTCCTTTGGTTTTGTGTTTGCTTCATTCTTTGTCTCCATCATTTTGTCTATCCCATTTGTTTCTTTCTTTGAAGAATGTGGTGTTCTGAGGCAGCTAGGTGGCACAGTGGATAGAGCACCGACCCTGGAGTCAGGAGGACCTGAGTTCAAATCTGACCTCAGAAATTTAATAATGACCTAGCTGTGTGGCCTTGGCCAAGCCACTTAACCCCATTGCCTTGCAAAAAAAAAAAAAAAAAAAAAAAAAAAAGGAATGTGGAGTTCCCCAACCAGATAGATGTTGTTGCAGGTCCTGGGAGTAGGCCTCTTGTAAGGTTGTATGGTCCTTGTTTTTCAAGTCATTGTCTGGTCCTTTCTCCTTTGCTGGCCCCTGCTTTGCCTCACTGCTGCTCTGACCCTGCTTCCTGCTTTAGATGCTCTGCTTCTCCTGTTTTGGTCTGGCCACCTCCCTTTCAAGGTCCCATGAAGTTCATGGACACTAGAAGGTCTACATGTTGCATGGCCTGGCCCAAGGACAGTCTGCTCTCCTTCCTGGGCCAAGAGAAGCTGCCATCATGACCCTGGCTGCATCTCTAGGCAGTGCTACCTGCACCTTGCCTAGGAGCCCACCTGGCCCCATCTCCTGGGGCTGGATCCATGCTGATTTGGTGCCTTTCAGCACTCTTAGAGAATTTGAGAGCTTCTTTGGACAGTCCTGGATTGGAGGGAGTGACCCATGAGACTTTTCCTTTGGTTGATTTATCATTATTTCTGGACTATTTTAGAGCCTTATTTGGCCATCTGTGAGGAGTGTGGTCCCTTGAAATTTTCAATATGTCCTCTTCCCACAATTTTAAGTCAAGTGACTCTACTCTCAATTTTGTCATCAAATTACTATGTAGATTTGGCCAAGTTCTTTAACCTCCTAGTAACAGCTCTAAGAATGACAATCAGGACTGGAACTTACCCCAGAGGGTGGTTAAAAGGAAAAACTAACGTAAATGATTGCAAAGGACTTTGGGAATCAAAGCAGCACCAGAAGCGCTCCCTTCTAACGAGAAGCTCTCCTAATTGGATGTGTGGGACCGGTTCTAATCAGCCATTAGCAGCAATGATAATCAGGACAAGTAGAGGTTTTTCTGTCTAATTTATTTTACTTTTTGACTTCCTGTCCTTCCAGAACTTGGTAAGAAACTGCTCTTAATAACATTTATCTCACCTGAAAGGCTCCTCCATCAAATCCCTCTTTCCTCTCTGGGCTAAAAGCAAGCTTAAGTCAAAATGCCTAATTTAAAGGGGGGATCATTCACTGCCCAAAATAAAAGAATCCCCTTAGAATTCTGCTATGCCTCTATTTGATGATTTTACCAGAAAGAATTTGGAAATACACAGAGCAAATATTTTTATGAGAATATCTAAATTTCAACTTATAAAATGGATGCAAATGGAAATTGTTATTATTATAAATAAGCCTTCTTTTAATACTAATGAACAACGTGTGGTATCAACTCTTTAGATACCAATAACTCCTCTGTAGATCTTATTTTTCAATTATTACTGTCCACTTCCAGAAACCAACACATTGAGACATTTTGTCCAACATATATTTAGTTCCTTGTCCTAGGAGACTCCCTCTCTCCACAAAAGGAACTCTGAGATTGAAGAAATTATGGATACCTAAATATTAATCCCTTTTTACAGAGAATATGTTTTCAATTATTTCATTTGATGAACCCTGTTCTAACTGAGAAACTTAGGAGGTATATTGGAATATGCAAATCTCTATAAAATTCAAAGGGAAGATTCAGGTCAACTATTCTTCTTTTCTTTAAAGAGTCTATGGCACTTAAAAAGATGATTTAGCCTAGAAAACCATAGAGAATCTGTAGCAAGACTAATATTATCAGTAAAGTATCAAATAATTAAAATTAACAGGTCTCTAAAGTCCTAACAGCTCAGAGGTAGAGTGAAATAATGATATTAAAATATGTTCATGATTCAAAAATATTTAATAATTAACTTTACAGGGTAACCTGGAACTTACATAATTAAAACAATGAATGACTATATACCTAAACAAAGATATAAAGAGAAAAGAGAAAAATGTACTATGATGTAATGACACAAATGAAATGGTTATTATAATATTTAAAATAATTTAAATGTATTACAAAATAATCAAGTAGTTTTCAAACAAAATAGCTAAAATAATGAAAAGAATCATTTAGAGCAACAATAACTTTTGAATCTAAAAAAATTAAATATATAACAGTGACCAAAAGAGCAAACTAATTAAGATCTGAAAGAAAACAGTACTTCAGTATTTGCTAAACCTAAGAACATAACATTTTGATGGAAGGCTTCATCAAGACCTATTGGTAAAACTCTAAAGCATCCTTGCAAAAGAAGAACTTTGCCCAGCAGCCTACACTGAATACTTTCAAAGGTTTCAAGTGCCCAAAGAAGCCTAAACATAAAAGATCCCATCATCTATAATCTATTGAAAATTATTAGATAGATATCTATTTATCTATTATAACTTGTATCACTTCTTACTCCTCTTCCTCTCTCTCTCTCTCTCTCTATATATATATATATATATATATATTTATATATTATATATATGCCACCCTCCCCCCACTCAGATATATAGTTAAGAGAACAATTTATTGACCAAGCAAAGGTTAAATATATTTCATAAAAATAAAATTCAACAATGTTGATTATATATAATAGTTTAATAAAACATAAATATGGATATTAGGTCACAATTTATAATTGTTGAAAGTGCATATTTGGTGCAGTGGATAGAGCACTGGCCCTTGAGTCAGGAGGACCTGAATTCAAATGCAACCCCAGACACATGATTCTTATCTAGCTGTGTGACTTTAGGCAAGTCACGTATAACCCCATTGCCTTCCATATTTCTCTTTTAAGCACAGATACAACCCACTAATGCTTTAAGCTTGAAATTCATGTAAGACAATAATCTCCAAAGAATCAAAATGACAACAGGGTCGCATTCATCCCTGCTTCGTGATAAGGCTCAAACATAATCAGCTATATTTGGTCATTTAAGTAGCATAAAGTGCATATTCGCCAGATGGAGTCAAGTGGGGCCATGTTGATATGATAGAGACCCAGGATAGCTTGTGTTAGTTCCACCATGACGTTCTCTCTTTCCTATCTTCTGTTGTCCAGAACCTCAGTGAACCAGCACTGTACTGCGTGAATGATGAACTCCCCCTTCCCCACATGCATTGAGGTTTGGAATCCAGATGTGGAAGCTTTGGGCAAAGACTGTGAAAGAAAATATTAACTTAGACCAGAAGTCTTCTAAGATCTCATGGAATCTTTTTTCCCCTTTAGTTACAAAACAAATCTCCTTTCACAGCATGACTAATACAGAAATATGTTAAACACAATTGTACATGTATAACCAACCCATATCAGATTACTTGCTGCCATGGGGAGGGGAAGGAAAGTAGGATGGTAGAAAAATATGGAACTCAAAAACTAACTAAAAGATAAATATTGGAAAACTATCATTGCTTATAAATGGGAAAAATAACAAAAACCACAAAAATATCTCATGGAATCTCATTACTGATTGCTTTTTCCTACTTTTATGCCACTTTTATCCGAGAGCCTACAAGCCGGCAAGGATATATTTAATAAAGTAATAGCTATTCTGAACCTTCACATTCTGAGTGGTCCATTAAACATAATATGGAAGACTTTTTATGACAGTCACCTTTTTTCCTTTTTCCTTTTTTTTAAATTAAAAAGCATTATCCTTCAGTAGAGTTTGGAGCTAAAGGAACTTGACTGAAATCTCATACTGTTTTTTTTTTCTTATGTGTGTAACAATTCACTTAAACATCTTCCTCCTTCCCCTCCCTCCTTCCTTCCTTCCTCCCTCTCCCTTCCTCCCTCCCTACCTTCCTTTTGTCATTCCTTCTTTTTTCCCCCCTTCAAGCACTTCTTTGTAATGAAAGACATTTTAAAATATATTCAGTTAGAGTCAACTTCTGCAGTTCATAAGCAAAGAAAGGAGGGAGGAAGAATAAGACTTACCCACCTTGCAAGTCGGCCCCTATATGTCATCTTCTTTGGGAGGAATTTTTCCCAGAACGTTATTGAAATGAAATTCTTATTTGGAATCCAGATAGTTCAAAATCACTCCTTGCTAGGTTCAGACCCTGATGATTTGGCCAAAGAATTACATTTTCTTTAGGCGTTCCAAACATGTTAGATGGCATTTTCCCTTTTTCACTAATCATTCTTCGATTTATCAAATTTAAATCTGCCACCAGGAAAGCATAACCTGACAACCAAGGCTACATACAATAACATTCAATATTCCTGGATGTGGTGGAAGTGATGTTGGTGGTGATGGTACTCATGACAAAATCATAGATTAGCTGGTTTGAACCTAAGGTGGAGAAGGATGGACAGAAAGACAGGAAGAAGTGTAGCATAATGCCTAACCAGAAATGATTGAAAAAACTTAACTTTCTGCCATTTAAAATTTCTGGACCTAGGTGGTGTCATGGATAAGAACACTGGCCTTGGACAAAGGTGGGGAAGAGTTGAAATGCAATCTCAGACAGTTGACATTTACTAACTGTGTGACCTTCGTAAGTCACTTAATCCTGATTGCCTCACATCCAGGGCCATCTCTAGTCCTCCTGATTCCTTTCTGACCACTGAGCCCAGATGACTCTGGAGGAGAAAGGGAAACTGGTGACATAACACAACACCCCCTCATTAAAATCCAATTCATGTGCTTTTCATAGCATCACCTCCCCTGATGCCAGGGTCTTTGAGAAAGGCCATGGTCTTTAAAATCATTATCATCACCTAAATTTTTTTGTTTTTTTTTTAAATAAGGGTGTTTAGTTGGATGAACTTTGAGGGCCCTTGAACTTGAAATCTCCAATCTGTAGTCCTTTGAAAAGAGACATAGAAGGGCTGTTATAAAGTAGATACAGTCCCTATTCCATCTTTTAAAGATGAGACAGCCAAACTTAAGATAGAATAAGAGACTTGCCCAAGGTTTTTGAAGGTTTTTGAATTCATTCTCTGACTTTAGTATTAGTTCTCTTTCTCCTGTATGGCACAATGCCCCTAATTGCATATTGTTTAAAATGCCTCTGTGTACATGTATGAGTGAATGTAAGTGTGTGTGTTGCACTGTTATTTATATTAAATATCATTATCCAATACATCCTTCTATAAGCACTTGGAAGGTGCCAATTCTAAGCTAGGTCCTATACTGGGCTTTGGAGAGACCTAACCAAAGAAGGAGGCAGTATATACTTCCAAGAAGTTTGCATTTCAATAGTAAAACAAGGACAATATGTCAATATAGTCTAGTCAATACAAATATGAAGTGTATATATATATATATATACATATATATATATATGTATATATATATACAAAGGAATTAAACTCCAGGTAATCTTGAAGGTAGAGTATTTGTGGGGATCAAGATGGGGATCTTCCTGCAGAAGAAAGGGTTCAAGCTCCATCTTAAAGAAGCTTACTCTTGGAAGAGGAGGCAGAGAGATGTGTTCAGGCATTTTAAGTGCCCAAAGCAAAGACATAAAAAGTAATCATGTGTGAGGAATTTGTTTAACTCACAGGTGAAGGAGGGGGATAATATGAAATAAGACTGGCAAAATGTGTAAAGCCAGGATATGGAAAATCTGAAAGACTAAACTAAAGAGTTTGTACTTCAAGTCAGAAGTCATCAAAAACCACTGGGATTGACTGAAATGTGGAGTGATATGAGGAGATCTGCACTTCATGAAAATTATTTTGGCATCAATGATGGACTGGGATTATGAGAGAGATAAGGACAACGAGACAAAATGAAAGGCCATTTTTAAGGAAGAGGTGATGACAACCCGAGCTAATTTGTCAACTATTTCAGTATAAAAAAAGAGGTCAATGGAAGAATTGTGATGGGAGAAATGGAGAGATTTGACAAATGATTGGATACATGGGGTGAGGAAGAGGGAGAAGTTAAGATGCTGTAGCTGTGAACCTTCCTCTACTACACATTACTTTTCACACACTTTTTATTGAGGGAATGAAAGAAATTCATATTATTAGATGTAACCATATGAGAACAGGCTTACCACAAAGGTTCTCCATCATTGGAGATCTTCAAGCATAGCCAGGATCTTACTTCGTTGATAAAATTAACAATAAAGGAAAAATCAAAGTCACCATTTGTGCTAAAAACAGGTCAAAAGAATGGTCAAAGTACATTAATATCATGTTATTTTGTCTTACAAATTCTAGGCTGTTATTTCCCAAATAAGCACCACCATAATTCTGCATTTTAAAACTGCTTTCATCCATCAGACTTTGGCTCAGAAATCTCTGACTTAAATATTAGTTTACAAGCTGCTAAGAAGTGAATGCCTAAGGCCAAACAGAATCTTCATTAATAACAGAGGGATGTGGATACAGCTAAAAAAGATCTGTTTTTCCGACCTCCAGAAAATATAGATTGAAAATCTTGTAAGATGAAGCAAATGATAATAATGAAATAGAGAGAACCTGTCTTTTTCTCAGTAAAATTCTATGTGTTTATTGTGAACTTATGAAATTGTCATCTTTATTTTGATTGTTTGGGAAAAAATTCTAAACCATTTAGGGGATATATTTAAAAAGAATTCTCATCCATTCAACTATAGCTGGTTATGGGAAAATCTATAAAATTCAGCTACAGGGAATAATTGAAAGTAATCGTGGGTAAATTACTGATTTTGTTAGGCTGAACATTGTCACTGAGAAACTCTTTAGCATTATTTCTCTTGGCATTACTGAGAATGACATCTTGCTGAGTTTCTTCAGGACAATGGGAATATGGTTCTGTAGACATTACTGACAGCATTCCTAAAACTGTACTTTAAAAAATTTATAATGGAACTAAAAGAAGAAAGGAAGTTCATCCATTGTCTGACTCATGCAAAAATTCTTAAGTGGTCTTTTTTTTTTTGAGGGAATGAAAGAAATTCATATTATTAGATGTAACCATATGAGAACAGGCTTACCACAAAGGTTCTCCATCATTGGAGATCTTCAAGCATAGCCAGGATCTCCCCTTTTCAGGGTGGGATGCCTGTTAAGGTCTTTGTTGAAATTGATGGTCTTCAAAGAGTCTTCAAACTCTCAAATTTGTGGTTCAGTGATATTGCCTAAGTAGTACAGATAACTACATATTCTTGTCAATTAAAATACATTTCTCTTGTCAAAAGGTTTCTCTAAACAGAATAATAAATATATAATAAAAGATAAAATAAAAAGATAAAATCATTTTTAAAAATTCTTTCTTCTTTAGATCAGTGATATTTCTCTGAATAATTCTAATTCAGAGTGCAGAGATTTTTCTTATATACATTTACATAACTTTAAAAAAGAAAAAAAGAAATTAGAGTGAGCAACTTGTTTCCTAGCCCTAGGTGTGGTTGAATTCCAAATGCTTACATTTAGTGTATTTTCTTTACTTGCATATCTCATATTGAAACTATTCAGCAGAGTGGTTTTTTCCCCTATCAAAAATATCTTTTAGAGAGTGATTGAGTCTTTATCTTTAAAAGAATATTTTGTCATCAACTGTATGTAACATGAAGTCACCTTTTGTATAATTATGAAAGAAGACATTCTTCACATCCCTCAAGGTATGGGACAAACACCTTGAAGACTCAGTTCACCACAGAGGAGAGTCATCTAAGTAACTGCCAATCCTTTTTAGAGTCTGTGTGGCTTATCAGAAAGAATATTGGTTTTGTAGTTAGGAAAATGTAGGTTTAAAACCTTCCTCAGACACTGTTTTTGGCTGTATTCCCTTGCCCAAATCACATACATTTTGAAAGATTCAGTTTGTTCCTATGTAAAGTGGGAGTAGCAATATTTATATTTTTTTCCTGATGGAATAATTCTCTTGAAACTTAAATATACATATATATACAAAATCCTGTACATGTCTTCTCACACTATATAACTATCAGTTTCATTATTTGTAAACTTCCTGAATTCAGTATTCTTTCTAATTGCATTTTGTTCAGATTTATGTAATACAGATGTCTTTGGCATTTCAAATTGAAATGTTCATCACCCATCATAAATGCAGTACTTTACTCTTTACTTTATTAATCAATCCTTTATTTCTGGATTAGCATTGGTTGGAATATTATTTGGTATGTGGTTTCTTATGCTTAAGGACCAGTGTCATACACCAGTCCTAAAGTTTCTTTGCTTTTCCTCCATACTATGATAGATTTAGCTCCAATATGTAGCAAACCATTGACACAGATTGGCAAAAAGCTTAAAACTGAAATTTCAATGTTGAATCCCTCTGTCAAATCATGTTTATTATAACAAAAAAGGTTAGACTGGAAAAGAAAGGAGTAGTGTTTATAAAAGTGTAAAATATATGATTAGGTATTTAAAGAGATGTCCTGAATCTGCCTTCCAGTATGGCTCAAATTGCAATGGTCACATCTAGTTTTTACAATGTCCCTTGATGTCATGCTTCCTTCTCCTAAGTTCTGAGAAGTTGGTTGATTGATTCTTGTCTTTGTTATTGAAGAAGACCAAAATGACATCACTATGTTTGAGACAAATGACCACGTGTCCAACTGACTGTGGTGGATCAGCCCAATATGCGCTTGGAATGTTCTACCACAGGTTGGACACAGTGCATGGGAACACCCGGGATGCATCCTCTAAACTTATGGATGTCACATTTCCTTTGAGCTACTTCAATTCTGCCCTCATAGAAGGCAGCCCCCTCAGTGATGAGGGCATGCCACGCTGGATGGTCCTGTGGCAGGCTTTCCCATGCTTACAATCAATTCTAAAGTTCTTCAGTGAGACCCTTCAGGGTATCTCAATATAGCTTCTTCTGCCCCCCTTGTGAGTGCTTGCCCTGTTGGAGTTCTCAAACAGTTTTTGGGCAAATATACATCTGACATTCTACCAATGCATCCAGCCCATCAGTTGCCCTCTCTGTAGTAATGTTGGAATACTCAACAGTTTAGGTCAAGAAAGGCCTTCAGTATCTGCAATCTTCTCCTGCCAAGTGAGCTTCAGACACTTCCTAAGACAACTGAAATGGAAGCAATTCAGTTTTCTAACATGGTGCTGGTAGACTGTCCAGGTTTTCCACATACTGAGCTAGCTCTGGCCATGTGAGTGTCAGCCTCGTTGGCCATGTGTACATCCTTGGAAAAGACACTGCCAAGGTGAGCGAACTTGTTCACAATCTTCAAAACTTCTCCATTTGCTCTAATAGATGGCTCCACATGTGGATGATGTGGTGCTGGCTTATGGAGAACCTGTGTTTTCTTGGTGTTAATTATTAAATTAAGATGAACACAAGCATCAGAGAATTGAACCCTACTTTGGTGCATCTCAGCTTCAGAGGCTGCACTGATGCACAATCATCTGCCAACAGAAAGGACCTTCCTCCCAGCTTCCACTAATAAGTCCTTTCCTTTCTTGTGTGAAGCTCATAGCCCTGGGTATGAAGAGATGCAAGTGGGTCATTTGATCCTTACAAAAAGTATATAAAGTCGATGTCATTATTATTCTCCTCATATAGTTGACAAAATGAAGGCCAAGAGAAGTTTTGTGACTGTCCTAAGTCAACTATCTTTTTCATGTCTAAGGGATCACATGAGTTCTTATCTTTCGGGTTCTAGGTATGGTATTCTCTTTCTTTCAGTCTGGCTCCTTCATTTATGCAGTTATGTTAATGAAGGTTGTACTAAGTTTTTAAACAAATGAAACATATAACTATTGAATCAGATGATGATTTATTGAACCAGATACTTCCATTTAGATTTAAGGGAGGTTTGACACACCGCTTTTACATTATTTTCTTAGACTTATGTCCAACAGTGTAAAACATCTCAGTATTTCCCATTTGTACTGGCAATTATTAATATTGATTTTTTGAAATAAAATCTCTGAGTTCTTATTAACAAAGTGAGGAAATTCATTTTAGGAGTTAAACCAAAACAATTTCAGCATCTTTAGCAGGAGATTTCATTAAGATGTACTTGAGCAAAATATATCAGGATACGTAAAGAGGCAAGTGCACTATAGCACAGCACAAAAGTTATGGTAAGAGCTACACTTCAATGCTTAGAGAGCAAATGCCTGGAATCAAAGTTAGATCAAAAAAGATAACAAGACAAGGACATCGGTTCTAATGCTGGTGATTTTCAACCTTGAATTTAGAAATGAGGGTTGTATCGCCTTATGATACACTGAACTGTAACATTTTTATGAAATTTTGGCAACGAGGAAAGATCACCAACTCTCAAGACAGAAGATGTAGATTGAAATCCTATATCATAGGTCTATAACTATGCACATTTCCTGGGACACTATAAAATGAGAGTGATGGCTAACTTCCTTCTAGCTCTGGTTCTACAGTATGACGGGATTCTCCTCAAGAACATACTTCTCCCTCCCCAAATTATAATTTGCTTCAGATAAAATTTTCCCTTAATGCTAAAACTATTTCTTCTTTCTTCAGCTTCTTTCTTCCTTATTTCCTTTTTCCTTCCTTCCTTTCTCTTTCCTTCTTTTTCTCTCTTTCTTCCCCCCTCCCTTTCTCTCTCCTTTACTTCCTCCCTTCCTCCCTTTTTTCCTTCTTTTGTTCCTTTCTCCCTCCCTTCTTTCTTTCCTCCCTTCTTCCCTCCTTTCCTTCCATCTCTCCTTATTTCTTTCCTCCCTCCCTCCCTCCTTTCCTTCTTTCCTTCTCTTCCTTCCTCCCTCACTCCCTCCATTCCTTTCCTTCCTTCCTTCCTTCCTTCCTTCCTTCCTTCCTTCTTTCCTTCCTTCCTTCCTTCCTTCCTTCCTTCCTTCCTTCCTTCCTTCCTTCCTTCCTTCCTTCCTTCCTTCCTTCCTTCCTTCCTTCTGTCTTGTTTCCATTTGAGCCCTGGTTACTCTTCAGGCTAGGGTCATATCTATATATCCAGCCCTATTTTCTCTACTGAGCAAAAGCTGGATTTCACTAATTGCCTTTTGAATATTAAAACATATGCTACAAAAGATATCACAACTAATTACATCCAAACCAACTCATTGTCTTTTCCCCTACAAACCTTTTCCTCTTCTGAACTTTCTTATTACTATTAAGCACATCATCATTCTTAGTCACCTAAGTTCATATCCTCAGTGTCATCTTAATGTCCTCACTCTCACTTACCAAACATATCTAATGCTCTGGCATTTTTCTTTTTGCTTCTGCCTTCACTCCATCTTTCACATCTGTCCCCTTTCTTCCACTAGAACAGATGCCACCTTAGCTGAGGTTCTCATTGAGTTTTACTTGGAGTACCACCAAAGTCTTTTAATCAACTTTCCTGTCTCATCTCCCCTTTTGCCAACCAATCTTTCCCTTAGTCACCAAAATATAGTTCCTGAAATCTTGGTCTATCCATACAAACCTCTGATTCAGTATACTTTTTGTGCCTCCCTATTTAGTCAAGAAACATTTTTTTTCCATTGAAAACACCTTTCCAGTCTTCTGGTGTCTTTCTCCTGACATGCTACCATCCATGCACAGTGTTGCTATTCCTTCTCCAAGCTCCCTTTCTTTGCATTGGCTTTTTCAGAGGCTCCCTTTGCTTGTTTACATTTTGAAATTCCTTTTTTTCCTTCAACAGCTCAGATCCTAGATGATTTAAGAGGACCCTCTTGCTATCCTCAATTGCTACGGCCTTTCGCTCTCAATCTTACTTTCATATGCTCTAACTAAATCTTACCAGGAATAGTTATTTTCATATTTATTTACTCCATTAGACCATGAGCTCCTTGGAAGCAATGATATTTTGCCTTTCATTGCATTGTGTTTTGTGACTGATTGAGGGCTGGGCCATTGAAAAGATTACAAAGTTATGGAATGCGTTGACTCACAAAGTCTTGGTAATGGAGCAGAAGGTGCATAGTCCAGGATTCAAGCTTGAATCTCTGGTGATTAATATTTTTAGCAATGACAAAGTTCATCAGATTTGCATATAACACAATTCTGGGAAAGAGGCTAGCCAATCCAGTAGATGCTAGACTCCATTTAATGATTTATTGATGACATAATATTAGACTGGATCTAAAGTATGAAATTCAAATGGGATAAATTTAACGGCATCTAAGCATTAAAACAACCAACCACTTTATAAACACAAAATTGAGGAGGAATAGTTTAAGGGAGGGGAAAAAATATCTTTGGTTCTAGAACACTAAAATCTACCTGAGTCAGCAATGGGCTGCAGTTCCTCAAAAAGGTTAATGCAATCTTGGGCTACAGAGAGATAGAGAGACAGAGACAGAGACCTTCCAAGAATCTGGATAGTGCTTTTCAGTTGTGTGTAATATAGTCTCTATGCGCAACAGAGTAGCTAGTAGAAGACAGCATGATCAACAAAAGGCCTTGAGTCCATGCCAAACAGAAGAAGAAACTGAGGATGCTTCTCCTGGAAAAGAGATGATCCCAAGCAGGATTTGTCATTTTTTTCTGCTTGGGGCCAAAAAATACAAGCAAAAGGAATAAGCGAAAATGGTAAATCAGAAAATTGCACAGCTTGAAGTTATTAATAATGCATCTAGCAATGAGAAGTGAGCCCAGTAGCATGACTTACTTCAAGATGGGAGAGGTATACCTTTTGGGGAGGTTTCAAGCTGATAGTGATCTACCATTCCCCAAGAATAGTGGACTTGGGCAAGGATGTGCTAGGAAATATTTAACTAGATCTCCAAGAATATAGGATAAACTTTTAAAAGTAATCTGCATTAAAAACATTTTTCCATAATGTCCTTAAGTCTCAAAAATCAACCAAATGGGAAATCCAGTCCGGATTTGTCTCTTCTGGCAATTTCTGAGATGTAAAAACTCACCCAGAAAATGTAACAATTGATTCTCTAAAGTTAGCCTAAGCACATTCCTTTACCTAGGATTACTTTGTACATGAATTTAACTAGATAGCCTTTGAAATGCCTTCAATTATCCAATTCTGTGATTCTAGGACTATTTTGACAGTTAAGTGAAAAATGATTTGGAAAAAATCAAATGCCTAGAGGAAGGCACACTTATCAAAATACTCCTCTAACAGTCCACCAGAAGAGGTTATTATGGCATGGGCAGAGGTACTAGCCTTGGGAATGAAGAGATATCGTATGAGCCAAGGGTTATAAAGTCAGAAACAACTGATTTCATGCATAGGAATAGGGAGTCTTGGATAACTCCAAGGTTTTGAAAATGAGTGATTGAGAGAATAGTCATTGCATTCCACACAATGGCCCCTTGGAGAGGCGCAGAGACTCTCTGAGAGCTCTCAAATTTAAGAAATCTTGAATTTTCATTTCTCTTCTTTGGGGTACAAATACCCAATATGGCAGATTGCTTTAGTGAGAGAGAGAGAGAGAGAGAGAGAGAGAGAGAGAGAGAGAGAGAGGCACTATGTCATTAGACCCAGAGTGGTCCATGGGGCACATGCTTCTTTATAGGCAAACCTGTCATTATCCTTGTTAATGAGAATCACTGGACACAGATTCAGTGTAGTTATTTCACCTGTAACCACCACCCATTTGAGCTTGCCTGTCAACTCCCAACTCCCGAAGCCCATAATTAGTGGAGCTAAGATTCAAGGAAAATTGAAGTTGATGTGAAAGTGACAGCCCAGAGTGTGTAAGTGGGTTCTTTGTCTGGCCACGCTCCCCTGGGTCTATCGGCCGGCTCCTGCTTTATCATCAGGCTTGAAATGACATTACTTTTGTATTGTCTGGGCTGGGTTTGTTAGGATTCTTCTGTTTCGAGGAGGGCTCCCTTGAAGCTTCCTTGCCATCACTTTCAATGCATAAAAGGCATTGTACCTGACACAGGAAAGTCAGAACTAAATAGATCTAACATCAAACCCACAATGTTTAAATCCCTCAAATTATGCATCAGTTAAGATTTTAATTTACTAAAGCTGTTTGCTTAATTCTCTAGGCTTTGTTCACAGATGGCAATATTTAAATCTAGGAGTTAACATAAAGTGATAAAAAAAAAACATTCTCTATGTGCAGGGATGTATCCAGTAAACCAGAACTGTGCAAACTCACCAATTAGACCCGACAACTCCTTGAAACATTTAATCCCCCAGATGTGGTGTGACAATCCCAAAGTGGGGAAAGTACATGAAATATTGCTTCCGCTCATTCGCTCAGCTGTTCTGTCTTAAGACAGCACAAGCTGAACTGCATTTAAAGAGTAGACAGTGGAAAATTCAGTTAGTATATGGATGCCAGATGCAAAACATTGTCCATGTCACTGGTGGGATGCAAATGAATATCATTTGGAACTTAACCACTTCTTGGATGGTGTTTATGTCACCCTCACTTTTTGTTCTTGTTTAGGCAATGGGATATGAAAACCCCAGCTGACAGAGTCAATGTTTTTTCACCCTTGGAGATTGCTTTTCTAAAATGGGATGAGACCATTAGACAATAGATTCTACAGTTAGAAATATTATTTTTTTTAATTTAGCTGAACTGTTTCAATTAAATTCCAATAAAGATGAATGTCAACCAAAATTGATACAGAGGTGCATGGCAAATACTAAAAGATTTCAAAACATCGCAAGCAAAAATTGGGAAGGAAAAAAGTGGAGGTATGGACACCATGACAGAAATGGATGCTTGGGATAAAAAGTGACTAGTTATGAAAAAAAAAAAGATCTGGGAAAAAGCATGAGACAGTAATTGAGTGTAGTGTCCCTTAGCAAAGAAATCAAATCAACGCTTAAATTATTTCAGGTTAGTCATTGGAAGATCATATAATGAAGGTGAGGATACATAATGAGGATACATAATGACTGAAAAGACTCTGATGTTGGAAGAGATTGAAGACAAAAAGAGAAGGGGACAGCAGATCCTTAGGTGAATACACAGCATCATGAAAACATTAACATGAACTTGGATAGACCTCAAGAGATAATGGAAGAAAGATGAATCTGATGTCCTATGGTCCATGGGGTCACAAAGAGTCAGACAAAACTGACCAACAGAATGACAGCAATGCACATTCTACATGCTAAATAGTTATGCTAATGATGCAAAAGAAATCAAGAGGTCCCTAGTACATTGGAAGAATTCCCTGAGTCCAATTAATGAAAGGGTCTGAGTGAGAATAAACAACAAAAAAAGATAGGATTCAAACTTGTAGTAGCATTAAGAAAAACTGACATTGTTGACATGATTCATTGGAGCAGTGATTCATTGACATTTAAACTTTTTTGATTAACATAATTTAAAATCCTCTATGGCTAAAAACAAATGCTTCATAGATGATTCACAGAATCATAAAATTTAAATACTCAAAGGGAGTGTTGGGGTCATCATACCTGAACAAAACTTTTCATTGCAATACATCACTTAACCATCTAGACTAAGTTTTGAAAACCTCCAAAAATAGTTGAGAATTCAATCCAGAAATAGCACATAATATTGTGAAATGTACTCATTGTTAGGAAGAGCTGTTTTGTTTTCTTCTGTTTGCACCTTCAGTTTTTCACTTTGCAACTTCTATTCAAAATATCTAGCATTTAGATCCAATCCTTCATGACATCCCCTCAACTATTTTAGGGAAGGTATAATGCCCTCATCCCATTTTCTCTTTTTCAGGTTCAACAAGCCCAGATCTTTTAATTTATCTTCATTATATTCAAAGAACAAATACAAGGATCTTCTCCACACTAGCTGCCCTCTGCTAGATGTCTGCCAAGTTAACATTGCCATTCCTATATCTAGGTATCCTTAATTGAAAAGTATGACAGATGTGGTCTGGCAAGGGAAGAGGATAGAAAAGCTATCATCTTTTTTTACTAGAAGCTTTACCTATCATAAGATCATGTGAGTTTCTGTGTCTTTGTGTTTTGGGACAGCCATATACACTAGTGAACCATATTGCTCTTAAAATCCATTGAAAACACCAGATTTTTACTTCAGAACAAAACTGTCTCATCTAATATTAGACTAATTAAATTAAATTTTTTCTCTTCAAATATAAATTTTTACCTTTATCCCTATTAGAATCAATCTTTTCCAAATCAGTCCATTTCTCTACCCCTGCCTAATGATGCCACTGGATCCTAGATCTTGGTTATGTCATATAGCATCTTAGCTCTCTATTTCAGTTTTGTGTCAGCTTTAAACTTGATGACCATGACATTGTTGCCTTTATCCAAATCACTGATAAAAATGTTGAACAGGAAAGAACTAAGCTCAGGTGCCCAGGAAATTCTGATAGAGATATTCAGATTGACATTGAACATTAATGATGACACATTGAGTCCAGGTAGGGATAGCCCTCCAGTTATTAGTTTATTGAAGTCTATTTGTCTCAGTCCATATTGCTTGTCTTTTTCAATAAATGAACAAAAACTCTGAAATATTTTACCAAATGTTTTGCTATAAATTTATAAATAAGCCATATCTACTGCTTTCCCTTTGTCAACAATATTAGTAACCCTGTCTAAAAAACAAAGGGGATAATTTGGTATGACTTGTCTGTCCTTGGAAGCAATTCTGTCTTTTTGTAATGATTGTAATTGTTTCCTTTTCTGGAGGTAAATGTACTTTAAAAATAATACTCCATTTTAGAATATCCCCAGGAATAAAGCCCAAACCCATGGCTTTGTTATTTATAGGCTGGTTTTCCATCTTTTTAAAATCAAGACACCAATTTCTCTATACTGTTCAGTTCAGTGGAACCTCTTCCACTCTTTCCAAATTAATACAAATTTAATATGTAATGACAATTGCTGATCAATCAATTTTGTACCACGCCCCTCAACCTCCAGGGTCTGCAAGCCTAGTTCTTTAGGACTAGGTGGATTTGATTTGGAATTGGGGGATCTATCCCTGGCCGCCATTTGGTCTCCTGCATTCCAGCCACATTGGCTTATTTATTGATTCTCACCTAAAATTAGACCTCTTCTGCTCTGCAACT
Organism: Macrotis lagotis; assembly: GCF_037893015.1. Lineage (NCBI taxonomy): Eukaryota > Metazoa > Chordata > Mammalia > Peramelemorphia > Peramelidae > Macrotis > Macrotis lagotis. Next base: position 5,929,902 of record NC_133659.1, read on the forward strand.
GGTTGTCCTCCTGAAATTTCTTCCCTCTTGACATCCAACATTTGGAATCCTTGTCTTCTTTCAAAAGACAACTTATGAGCTCCTCTCCTTACTGGTGGTCTTTTCTGGTCCCTATAGCTGCTGGTGCCATTTCTTCTAAGATTACCTTCTATCCACTCTGTATATATATATCTTTTTTTTTAGGTTTTTGCAAGGCAAATGGGGTTAAGTGGCTTGCCCAAGGTCACACAGCTAGGTCATTATTAAGTGTCTGGGACTGGATTTGAACCCAGGTACTCCTGACTCCAAGGCCGGTGCTTTATCCACTACGCCACCTAGCCGCCCCTGTATATATATATCTTATATAGATTCATTTTGCCTCAGCTATTTAAATATGACCTTTCTGAGATTAGGGACTGTTTTAGATTTTTGTCTGTGTATTTCCAGTGTTTATCACGTCTGACATACGGCAAATATCCTTCAAATCCATGCTGCTTTATTGTTGGCTATAAACCCCTTGCTTGTCATCTTTGTTCTGCCGTTTCAGGTGCAAAAGTCCCCGTCCTTGGAAGAGACAACAGAAGGAAAATAAGAACTGAGCAGCAATCAATTAAATGGACAAGTTTGATTCCTGATATTTAAGAGCCTCCATGGAAGGAGGAATGAATTGGGCCAGAAGATTCTGCTCTGTTTTTTATTAATAAAGTGGCAGGATCAGGAAAACTAAGCTTTAATTTCTAATTCTACCCAGTGTGATACTGTGAAACAACAGTTATTACTATCAGACTTCAACTATGAAAGTGTAGCTCACAGAAGGGCCCCTTTGCCCACAGAAGATTCGTGAAAGGAGCCATGGCCACGTTCCCCACACACTAAGAGTCCATGAGACGAGGGACAACTCCATTGTGGATCATCTCAGCTTTGTATAATTTGCATCAAGACCGGACAATTGTGTTTAAATGAACTGAGTGTTCCACTGGGGCAACTTTACAAGGCTTCCCCCACTCATCAATCACTTTATTCAGGACCACAATGGTGGAGAGACAGCTTTGTCCACAGGTAGATGTAGCCTCTCTATAGAGAGCCATACTGAACACTATTAAAGTCTGGACCAAGGGAGCTGGGGGTGGGGATTCAACTGCTATTGTGCCTATTAATCCAAACAGAAGCTGCAAGGCCAGATGGAGAAGCAGTTCAGAGCTACTGCTCATTGTTCTCTTGTTAATGTAGATGGGGAAATTATACTGAATTTTGTGTTTTGTTCACTTTCTCCCAGACAGAAATGAAATGCGAAAGGATTCAAAAAGTATATGTGATGACAAAAGGCTATATGATTAAAAATGTATATATATATATATATATATATATATTCATACTAGAAGAGTCAGTTATATTATTTCAAACTATCTTTTTAAAGGAAATATTTTTCTTTGTGAATAGTATTTAAAATATGAAAAAAGTAATTTTCCAAATTCCTTTTCCCTTAGAAAGTGTTGATCATTGAGCTTTGGTGTATTTCTCAGAAATAAGGCCTTGGAATCCACAGCTCCTGCCTCCTCATCCCTAGTCCCCTAATCCCCACTCAATACCCTAACCCCTTTATCTTGGTCTTCCTCTTATGGTTCCTTTGATAATGAGAAGGAAGGAATTTGGGGAGAAATTGGCAAAAGACAATGAAGTGCCTTTCAACCAAAAATATATATTATTGTGCTGCCATTTAGGCAAGATGTAAGGGTAAGAATAAAGGACACAAGGTTATGTCTTTTCATTTAAGGAACCTGGATTTAAGGAAATGAAAATTGTACCAAGGGATATGGTTTAAAATTTTGGAAGAATGTCTCAGTTGAGTATGACAGTTTGATAACAAGACAGAAAGACAGGCAAAGAGAGAAAGCTCCTATCACCTGGAGATCTAAGATTCTATATTTCATTTATCTGTGTGCTGAGTCTGAAACTGAAATGGGCACCTCAATATAGTAACATTCAATGGCTACAGACAGAGATAGATGGAAAGATAGGAGGATAGAGAGATAAAGGGAAGGAGCATTTAGATAAAATTTAGTGATCCTCACAACAATCATGCAAACTAGGTGACATTATTATCCCCACTTTAAATTTGAGGAAACTGAATCAAGCTGAGAATAAATGACTTGCCCAGGGTTACACATCTACTGTCAGAAGCTGAATTGAAATTCAAATATTCCTGATTCCAGGGTCAGTGCTCTATCTATTATCATCAATCTCTTCCCCCCCTCACTCTGTATATGCACATATATGATATATGATAAATACATATATGATATATGATAGATACATATATTCAAAGATCTATAATAACTGTATATATATATATATGTATATCTATAGACTGATATAAAAACAGAGAAATAGGGGGCAGCTAGGTTGCACAGTGGATAGAGCACCAGTCCTGGAGTCAGGAGGACCTGAATTCAAATCCAGCCTAAGACACTTAATAATTACCTAGCTGTGAGGCCTTGGGCAAGCCACCCCATTGCCTTGCAAAAACCTAAAAAAAACAAACCAGCAGAGATAGAGAATGGACCTATATAATTTGAAATACTTCAGTACACACCTATGCATCCATCAATATAAAATCACTAGCTCAAACTGTGCAACCAACTTCAAGACAGCAATGAAAACATTTTCATGGATTTATTGATCTATAAAATGTTTTGGAAAAAAAGTCATTCACACTCATTCTGCCAGCTTGAGAAATCGAGGCACAAGCAGTTTAATGGAATTAAGGAAGATCAGAATGTTAGTGAAGGGCTTGGTGTTGAGATCCTAGGTGGCTCTATTCAGAGCACTATATACTATATTGACATTTTTGATTTATTATCCTGTCCTAACTTTGAATCTGTTTTATACTATAATTATCCTTATGACTATGTATAAGACAGTTGACTAAGGTAATTTTGTTTGCATCTTCAATGACTTTTGGTTTTAGATAACAGGATTTTCCTTATATAATCCCTTTCTTTCTGTCCAGAATATTCTTCTACTAAATAAATAGGAATAAAGAAAATCAATCATAACCAACCAATAATCTACAAATATGTCAGTAGACACCACAATTCACACCCATTTTGCTACAAAAATGGGAGTGGTCTTTTCATTATTTATTCTCTGATCTGAGAGCAACATCTTATTCCCACTTTCAAGAGTTCTTTTCATGTAGAGTTATTGCACATGATATGTTTATTCTTATGGCTGTGCTTGGCTTACTCCACACTTACTTGTGCAAGGATTTGAGTTCCTCATTACTCAGAATTCCTCTCATTGGCAGGCATTGTGAGTGGTTAGGGATACAATTATAATAAATGAAGCAATTTCTTTCTTTTTTAAAAAAACATTATTTTCATTTTCAAATTCTCTTTTTCTTACTCATTTTCCCTTTTACCCATTGGGAAAGCAAGAAAGATGATACCCATTATACATATGAAGTCATGTAAAACATGCTTCTACTTTAGTTATGTTAGAAAAAGAAGCTAAAAATAAATAAATAAAAGAAAATATACTTCAATCTGTGCTCAGAGCCCATAATTTCTAATTATTACTGATTTCGAGCAGTTTCATATGGTCATTGATTGTCTGAAGGTGGACATGAATTCCTTGAACTCTTATGGATTGTTAAGAATAGATATGCCTTTCTTTTATAAAATTTTATTCATGTATTTTTAATTTAAATATTTTTCCCCAAAATTACATTCAAAGATAGTTGTCAACATTTAACCTTTGGAAAGCTTTTCAGTTCCACATTTCTCTACTCTGCTCCCTTCCCATCACTCTCCCCCTGGCAACAAACAATTGGATATAGGTTGTACACAAGCAAGTGTGCTTAACATATTTCCTTATTACTCATATTATAAAAGAAAAATTGGAACTAAGGAAAAAAGCACATGAGAATGAATGTAAAAATATAAAAGAAATTTTAGAAAGTAAACCTAGTATGCTTTGCTCTGCCTTCAAAATTCAAAGTTTATTCTCTGAATGTGGGTGGCATTTTCCTTGACAGGTCCCTCAGGATTGTCCTAGGGCACTGGATTGCCAAGAGGAGTTGCATCCATCATTGATCATCTCACCATGTTGCTGTTAGTGTCTATAAGGTATTTTTTCACATCAATATAGTATTACTGTTGCTATGTATATGGTTCTCCTACCTGTTTACTTCACCTTGCATCAGCTCAGATAAGTCTTCCCAGACTTAGCCACTTCATCACTCCTTACAGCAACATAGCATTCCATCACAAACATATGTCACAACTTTTCTAGTCATTCATCAACTGAGGACTTCGAATTTCTAATTAATTGACAAAATAAAAAGTTACTAAAACATTTTGTAGATATGGTACTTTTCCTTTTTCTTCAATTTCTTAGGGTTACACACAGTATTAGTTCTAGTACAAAGGGTATTCACAGTTGAGAGGTCTATGGAAATAGCTTTCAAATGTCCTCCAGAATGATTGGAACAGTTCACAACTTTATTGATATTGTATTGCATTAGTGTACCAATTTTTACAAATTTGTCATTTTCCTTTTCTGCATTGTTTTTTTTTTAGGCTTTTGCAAGGCAAATGGGGTTAAGTGGTTTGCCCAAGGCCACACAGCTAGGTAATTATGAAGTGTCTGAGACCGGATTTGAATCCAGGTACTCCTGACTCCAGGGCCAGTGCTTTATCCGTTACACCACCTAGCCGCCCCCCTTTTCGGCCTTGTTAACCAATATGATGAGTATAAATGCATCAAAGTTATTTTAATTTACATATTTCCTATTATTACTGATTCAAAGCATTTTATATGGTTTTCGTTAGCTTTTATTACTTCTTCTGAAAATGCCTGTACATATTTTTGCCCATTTATCAATTAGGACATGACCCTTATTATAATAAATTCTTCTCATTTTCCTATATAGGCATGCAGATCTAATTAGAGAAAATTACTATAGTTTTCATACTTTCTAATTTTGACTGTATCATTTTTGTTTGTGTAAAAGCTTTTTTTTTAAATTTCATGTTATAATAATTATTTATTTCACTCCCCATGATTCTCTTTTTGTTTGGTCATGAATTTTTCCTTCCTCCAACAATCTGATGGGTAATTGTTCCAAGTTCTCTTAATTTACTCATTTTGTCACTTTTTATGTCTAAATCATTTTCCTAATTTTGACCTCCCATGGAATACAGTGTGAATTTTAGCCTATATTTAGTTCCTGGCAAAATAGTCTTCAGTTTTCTTACTATAATTGCTTACATTTTTTAACTGATTCCTATGATTTTATTGACTTCTTTCATCCAGATGAATTTTTGTATTATTTCTCTCTTTTTGAAAAAAATAATTTGGTTAATATGGTAAATTGAGTAGAATTTTCATTTTTATTTTACCCATGAGCCATTATTTCTCCTATTGTTTAGCTCTCTGTGTGAAGTGTTTTGAAATTTTGTTCATATAGTCCTCAATTTTGTCTTGGTGGAATACTCCCAAAATTTTTATACTGTCTCTAATGATTTTAAATGAAATTTATCTTTCTAGATCCTCCTGTTGGGATATGTTGGTAATATTTAGAAATTCTGATAACTTCTGTGGTATTATTTTATGTCCTGAAACTTTATTAAAGTTGATAAAATTGTTTCAACAAGTTTATTTAGATGATTCCCTAGGGCTCCCTAAGGATGCTATCATATCATCTATGAAAAGTGATAATTTTTCTGCTTCTTTACCTATTTTTATTTCTTCAATGACATTCTCTTATTTTATTTCTAAAGTTAGCATTTCTAAATATAATATTGAATAATACTGACAATAATGGACATCCTTTTTCACTCCTGGTCCTCCCAGGAAGGCTTCTAGCATATCCATATAACAATTAGCTTTTGCCCTTGGTTTTAGATAGATACTAATTTTTTTTTTATTTACATTTTATTTATTTACACATTACTAAAATATTATTTTATTAAATAATTAATAATAAAACTTATTAAATAATAAAAATCTTATTGTAAGATCAACATAATACCTCACACACAAAAATAAAAAGCCTCATGAAAATCAAAGTGAAAGAAATAGAAAAAAAAAATGTGCTTCAGTCTGTGTTCTGAGACCATCAGCTCTGTCTTGGGTGGATCACATTCTTTACCATAAGTCCATCAGAGAAGTTACTTACATATTTTTCCACAGTTGCTGTTGCTGATTGTAATTCCCTCCATCCAGTCCTCCTCACTACCATTTATTATATTTTCTCTCTCCTTTCACCCTAACCCTCTTCCAAAGTGTGCTGTGAGGCAGCCAAGTGGCACAGTCTACATCCCACCCTAGAGACCCAGCAACCACCCAGTCCTCATGTCATTCAATCCCACTACCTTGTTAAAAGTAAAAAAGAAAATGTGTTATGTCTAACTATCCTCTCCCATGATCTACCCTCTCCTCTATCACCTACATCCCTCCTCCCCTCCCCCTGTCCCCTTTCTCCCATCCCCTTTCTCTCCTCTCTTTTCTAGATTTCTGTACCCTATTGAGTAGGTATGCTGTTTCCTCTCAGCCATTTCCAGTGAGAATGTAGGCTCCCTCATTCCCCCTTACCTTCCCCCCTTCCACATCATTGCAAAAGCTATTTCTTGAATCTTTTACATGAAATATTTGAGCCTATTCTAACTCTCCTTTCTCTTACTTCCAGGACATTTCCCTTTCACCCATTGACTCCATTTTTATAATATATTATATCTTCAAATTCAGTTCCCTCCTGTGCCTTGTCTTTATAAGCTCCTTCTAACTGCACTAATAAATGAGAAGGTTCACATGAGTATTATCAGCATCATCTTTTCATGTAGGAATACACAGTTCAGCATCATTAAGTCCCTCATAATTTACCCTTCTCATCCACCCTCTCAATGCTTCACATGAGTCCTGTATTTGAAGATCAAATTTTCTGTTCAGCTTTAGCTGTTTTAACAGAAACATTTGAAATTCCCTTTTCATTGGAAGTCCATCTTTTCCCTGAAAGAAGATGTTAAGTTTTTCTGGGTAGTTGATTCTCAGTTGCATCCCAAACTCTTTTGGCCTTCTGGAATATTATATTCCACTGCTGAGGGCTCTGGAGTGATTGACCAGAGTATCCCTGCTGGGTGGTTCCACAGATTGGCTTCTGCTGAACTTGCAGCCGCATTGAGGGTTATGGCTGTGTTGAGGGACAAGTTGGTCTGGGCTTCAGGCTTACTCTGGCAGAGGCTTCCATGCTGATCTTCCAAGTTGTGCTTGGAGTTCCCTGGGTTGGTACATCAGAAAACTGCTTCTGTTGCCACTAGCTGGTGCTCCTAGGGACCTAGCACCCTGCTGGCTGTTCCTGGAAGGCAGGAGCTCCTTCGCTCTGGCACAGCAATCCTGACTGCACTGCTGTCCCCTACAATCCCATGAAACAGAACCTTCCCATAATCTTCCAGGTTACCTTGGGTTGGAGAATTGCTTCATTGGAACTTTCTGTGGGTTCTGTCTCTTAGAAATTTAGTTGGAGTCATAATTTTAAGGTTTTTGAAAGATTTTTCGAGAGAGCTCCTGGAAAAGCCTGTTCTCATACTAATATCTTGGCTCTGCCACCCTAGATACCCATTTCTTTAAGAAAAATTTCATTTATTCCTATATTTTCTAATGTGTTTAATAGGAATGGGTGTTGTTTTTGTCAAAAGATTTCTTTCTGCATCTATTAATATAATCATATGATTTGTTGGTTTTGTCATTGACATGATCAATTATGTTTATAGGTGATGTCATTTTGTTGTTTTTTTTCTGTTGAACCATCCCTTCATTACTGGTATAATTCCTACAAGATCATAACCTATTGATGTAATCTATTTTCCAGTATTTGAAAATGTTTGCATCAAAATTCATTAGGGAAATTGGATTATAGTTTTGTTTCATCTTTGCTATAGATATAAATAATATATTTGTATCTTCAAAGGATCTTTGTAGGACTTGGTGTTTGCCTATTTCTTCAAACACCTTATATAGTATTAGAATTAATTGCTCTTTAAATGCTTGATAGAATTCATTAGTAAATCTGATCTTGAGGATTTTTTTCTTTGAGAACTTTTTGATGAATTTATTATTTTAATTTTCTAATATAAGGTCATTATGTATTGTTTCCTCTACTATTTGGTATATTATCTCATTATTATTTTCTTCAATGAAATTATTGATTGTTTTTAATTGTTCTTTGACTTACTCATTCTTTTGAATAAGATTATTGAGTTTTACATTAGTTTTTAATTTATACTTCCACAGGTTTTTATTAGTGTAATTTTTTATCACAATATGGTATAAAAAGGGTCTATTTTATCTCTCTGCTTTTCTGCATTTTTGTGAGGTTTTGATGTTGTAATAGAAGTCAACTTTTATAAAGGTGTCATGTGTAACTGTGAAAAGAAAAAAAAAATTATGTTCCTTTATATTGTCATTCACTTTTCACACATACACACACACACAGACATAAATACAAACACAAAGGTCTTATCATACCCACCTTTTTCTAAAATTATATTCATCTCCTAAATTTTTTCTTATTTATTTTATAATTGGGTTTATCTATGTATGGGAAATTTATGGACCACCAGTACTATTTTTCCATCTGTTTTTTCTACAATTCATTTAGCTTTACAATTTTTAATGCTCTGGCATTTAGTATAAATATGTTTAGAATTGATATTGTTTCATTTTCAATGTTATTTTTTAGCAAGATGGAGTTTTGGTACTTATTTATTTTAATTAGGAGTATTTTTTGCTTTGACTTTGTTCATGATTGCTACTGTTTTTAAAAATCATCTGAAATAGAATAGATTCTGTACCATCCTCTTAATTTACCTCTATGTGTGTCCTTACGGTTCCAGTGTATTTCTAGTAAAAAGAATAATGCTGTTATGGGATGATCAGCTATGAATAGACTTAGTTCTTCTCAGAAATGCAGTGATCAAAGACAATTCTTAAAGTATTGTGATAGAAAATACCATCCATATCCAGAGAAAGAATTATGGAGCCTGAATGCAGACCAAAGCATACTCTTATCACTTTTTAAAATTTGTTGATCTTTTTTAACTTTCTCATTTTTCCCTTATTGTTCTGATACTTCTTTCACAACATGACTAATATGTAAACATGTTCCAAACATGATTGCACATGTATAAACCTATATCAAATTATTTGCTGTCAAGAAGAGGGGGGAAGGAAGAAACATGTGGAACACAAAATTTTACAAAAATATCTTTACATTAATTGGAAAAAATAAATTAAAATTAAAAAAAATAATGTTGGATTCTGGTTGTTAACCTATTATGCTGTCCATTTGTTTCATGGGTGAATTCTTCACATTCAAACAAATAGTTAAGGTTACTAACTTGCATTTCCTTTACTTCTATTTTCTTTTGTGCTTCTCTCTCTCTCTCTCTCTCTCTCTCTCTCTCTCTCTCTCTCTCTCTCTCTCTCTCTTTCTCTTCCCTATGACTTTTTCTTTCTCTCTCTCATCCTGTCACTCCTCGTAAATCTGTTTATTTATCTATCTTTCCTTTTATTATGCCCCTTTCCATATCTTTTTTAGTGCCTTCCTTTCCTGTTTCTATGCAAGGTAAGATAGCCATTTATTAAGTGTTTATATTATGAAGGTATATAGATAGAAGTGCGGTTCAAGCATTGTTCCCACCATGGCCATTTTCCCCTCCAATATAAAAGTCTTCCTTGCTTGTTTCTTTTGTGTGAGATGATTTTTCCCCATTCTTCTTCTCTTTTTCGCCTTCTCTGAGTGGTTCTCCCTTTTCATCTATCTATTTTTTTTTGAGATCATCCCATTATAATTGACTTATTCCTAAGCCCTCTGTCTATTTGGCATCCCTTTAATACTAGCAAGGCAGCACAATAGTTAAGAACTGGCCTTGGGAATCAAGAGAATAGAAATTTGGATTCAGTTGCTTTGCACTTACTAGCTATATCCTTGGACAAGTCACTTAATCCTGATTGCCAAGCATCCAGGACCATCTCCAGTCATCCTGATTCATATCTGGTGACAGGATCTCTTCTCTCAAATCCAATTCATGTTTTTATCATGGGATCACCCCCTTTATGGTCATGATCTTCTTTAAGAAGGAAGGACAAATATTATCAACTGGCACAATACAGCTTTATGAATATGAAGAGAAGTTGGAAATACAGAAAAAGCTATCACAGAGCTTTCCCCAAATTTCTCTCCAAAGAAATTCAAAATAATTTCTAAAAATGAATTACAAAAAGGCAGAGCACAAGTCAATGTAGAAGGTCAGAAAGAGAAGTGTGCAAATCAAGGGTAGTGTAGTCCAGAACCTGTACATGGGTGTAACACCAATGGTGTTGCAATGATGATAAGTTCTTCAAATTATCTCACATCAAACATGGTAAGGAAATCTGCCAACTGGTCAGAAAACAAATTACATGGGACATGTATACGAGCAAGTTTGGCAACTCTGCTACCTATACCTTCTGGGTCATAGTTCAAAGGTGGAGAGAAATGCATTTGGTCCCATGGAAGCAGTGACCCTGGTGAACAGGGTCAGGAAGAAATCGGGTGCCCAAGGACCACACCTCTCACCTTATCATACCATCTTGGAAGTACTGAAAATATCTAAGTTCCCAGAAGTAGATTGGAAATGACAATTCAGAATTGTTATTGACATCAAATCAATTGTTATTTGACATCAAAAGGAAAAAAAAATTATAAAATCTCTTGTGATTTCTCTTTCATGTTTCCTTTTTTTATACTTCTCTTGAGTCTTATGATGAAATGCTTTTTCATCAGCAATGCTTAGAAATCTTGTATTTTATTAACTTCTTTTTCTAGAGAATTATTCTCAGTATTATTAAAGACGTTATTATTGTAATCTTGGCTACTTTGCCTTCTGGATATTCTCACCCCTCTAATCCTTTAACTCAGAATCTACTGCATTTAAACTATTTACATAGTTTCTTCCTGGTTGCTTGCAATAGTTTTACTCAACTTGGAGCTTTGGATTTTGGCTATAACTTTCTTGGGAATGGTCATTTAGGAACTACCTTGAGGAAATGATCAAGGGTATTTTGAATTCCTATTTTGATCTCTGGTTTCTTGAGAGATTGGGAAATTTTTTCTAAATTTTCCATTTCATTTAGATTGTCAGTTTTATTGGCATATACTTGGATAAAATAACTCCCAGTAACTGTCTCACCTTTATCTTCATTGATTATACTTTAACTTTTTAATTTTTGAGACTAGTAATTAAATTTTATTTTCTCTTTGTAAAAAATAAGATTGTCAATTATTTATCTATTTTTCCATAAAACCTGATCCTCATTTCATTTACTAGTTCAATGTAGCTCCATTTAAACTTTGAATTTAATTAATCATTCTTTTTATTTTCGGGATTTTTCATTTGCTGTTTAATTGGGGATTTTTAATTTATTTTTTCGTTTTTTTTTTCTTTTTTATGTACTCTATTTGGGGATCTGCTACTTTCTGTCTTACTGATGTAATCATTTAGAGATATAAATATTCTTATAAGCACTCATTTATTTTATTTCACAAATTTTGGATATTTTTCTAATTGTTTTCATTATCTTTAATAAAAAAAATTTATATTTTCTATGATTTCTTCTTTGACTATTCATTCTTTTTAAATTTTTGTATTTAATTTTTCCAATTACATATAAAGATAGTTTTTGATATTCCTTTTTTATAGATTTATAGTTTCATATTATTATCCTTGCCTACTTTTTCTCCCCACTCTCCAAGACAAGTCTTGTGAAAAAAAAAATCAGAACAAAAGGGGAAAAACTATGAGAATAATGTGGTTGTATTTAGACTTCATATGTGGATGATATTTTCCATTACAGTAGTTTGGAATTGTCTCTGATCACCATATTGTTGAGAAGAGCTAAGTCTATTATAATTGATCATCAGCCATTGTTGTTTTTGCTGTGCAAGTCTTTCTGGGTTTTTCAGAAACCTACCTGCTCAGCATTTCTTAAAAAACAATAGTATTCTAGCACATTCATGTACCACAATTTGTTCAGTCATTCTCCAGTGTATGGAATAGCTCCTCAATTTCCAATTCTTTACCACTACAAAAGGAGCTACTATATTTTTGTACATGTGGGTCTTTTTCCTTTTTTAACCAACTCTTTAGGATATAGACAAAGCAGTGGTATTGCTGGATCAGAAGGTATGCACAGTTTTGTTGTCCTTTGAACTTGGTTCCAAATTCCTTTTCAGGATGGTTGGAGCAGTTCATACCTCCACCAAAAATGCATTGGTGCCCCAGTTTTCCCATATACCAATAGTAGCTAGCATTTTTTTGTCTTATTAGCCAATCAGATAAGCATGAGGTATTTCCTCAGAGTAGTTTTAATTTGCATTCTTCTAATCAATAGTGATTCAGTGCATTTGTTCATATGATTATAACTGACTTTAATTTCTTCCTCTGAAAACTGCCTGTTCATATTCTTTTACAATTTGTAATTGTAGAATGATTTGTACTCTTATAAATTTGATTCAGTTCTCTCTATATTTTAGAAATGAGGAGCGGCTAGGTGGCGCAGTGGATAAAGCACCAGCCCTGGAGTCAGGAGTACCTGGGTTCAAATCCAGTCTCAGACACTTAATAATTACCCAGCTGTGTGGCCTTGGGCAAGCCACTTAACCCCATTGCCTTGAACAAAACCTAAAAATAAAAGAAATGAGACCTTTATCAGAGACCCTGTCAAAAATTGGTTCCCATCTTTCTGCTTTATGTTTAATCTCTACTGCATTGATTTTGTTGCTGTAAAAACTTTTTAATATAATGTAATAAAAATTATCCGTCTTGCATTTTAGAATAATCTCCATCTCTTATTTGGCTACAAATTCTTCCCCTTTTCAAGGATCTGACAGATAAACTATTCCTTGATCTCCTAATTAGCTTATGGTATCATTCTTTTTGTTTAAATCAAGTACTCATTTTGATCTTATCATGAAATGTATGCCTAGTTTCTGCATACTAATTTCCAGTTTTCCCAACAGTTTTTTTTCAAGTAGTGATTCTTAACCCAGAAGTTTGTCAATGGATTATAATAATTTATTATCTTTTCTTTGGTACCTAAGCAATTCCACAAATCACTGTCCTATTTCTTACACAGTACTGAATAGTTTTGATGACTGCTGCTTTATAATATCGTTTTAGATTTGATATAGCTAGGCAAACTTCCTTTGTGGTTTTTTTTAGGTTTTTGCAAGGCAATGGGGTTAAGTGGCTTGCCCAAGGCCACACAGCTGGGTAATTATTAAGTTTCAGAAACTGGATCTGAACTCAGGTACTCCTGACTCCAGGGCTGTTGCTCTATCCACTGTGCCACCTAGCTGCACCCCCTTGCATTTTTTCATAACTCCCCTTAACAGTCTTTACCTTTTTTGTTACTTTTCTCCTGGCCTAGTAAAATAATTTTTTGGTAGTTAAATTGGTATGGCACTAAATCAGTAATTTAATTTAGGTTAAGTTCTCATGAGCAAGTGACATTTTTTCCATTTATTTGTGTGTGAAAAGTGTTTTGTAATTGTGCTCATAAGGTTCCTCAATTTGTCTTGGCAGGTAGACTCCCCAAGTATTTTATGTTGTTGACAGCTACTTTAATTGAAATTTCTCTTTCTTTCTCTTGCTGATGGGCTTTGTTGGTAATTAGAAATGCTGATGATTTATGTGGGCTCATTTTATATCTTGTAACTTTGCTATAGTTATTTCAATTAGTTTTTAGTTGATTTTCTAGTATTTTCTAAATATACCATTATTTTTAAAGGTGTCATGCACACTTGAAAAAATGCGTACTTATTTATATTTCCATTCAATATTTTCAGACATCTATAATATCTGTTATAAAATTCTATAGATCAAATTGATTTTTTTATTTATTTGTTTTATGGTTAAGTTTATCTAGCTCTGTGAGAGAAAAGCTGAGGTCTTCCCATAGTTTTCTATGAATTTTCTTTTCTAATCATTCAATTTTTCCTTTCAAAATTTGAATGTTATGTCATTTCATATAAATACATACATGTATATATACATATGTATTTTATTGATATTACTTAATTATTTATGGTACTTTTTTACCAAAATATTATTTTCCTAATAATTTCTATTTTTGTTATTTTTTTGCTTTAGCTTTCTCTTACTTCATGTTTTCTAATATTTTTCTAATTTTCTATTATTTTTCAGCTATAACAGATATGTTCCAGCCTCTTATTTTAACTCTGTGTGTATTTTTCTGTTGCAAGTGTTCCTCTTCTAGACATTTGTAGGATTCTGGTTTCTAATTTCTTCGGATACATTCTTCCATTTTATGAATGAGTTAATTTCATTTCTAATAACACTTATTTCCAGATTTTTCTCTTCTATTTATTGTCCTATATTTTACCCTAACCCTCTCCTGAAAAACCTATTAACTTTTCATCCCTATCTCCATTAACCTGTCTTCCTTCTTCCCATCTTTCCTTAATCCCTTTCTTTCCTACTTCCTTTTCAGTTAAGAGAAATTTCTATAACTAATTTTGTATATGTATATAGATGTTTGTTTGCAATTAATTTCCCTCTTTCAGGAATTTCAAATTAGAGTTATGTTAAAGTGCTGTCTCCCATCCTCATTTTCCCCTTTATTGTGAAAAATCTCTTTCTTATGTGCCTCTTTGAGATGTTTTCCAACTCCTTCTCTCCCTCCTCCCCTTCTCCCAGTTCAACCCTTTTCCTCACCCTTTAATTCTTTTGTTGAGATTATGTAAATATAATTGACTCATATGCATACCTTCTGCTTAAATAGACTATAACTAACTGCCTTATAAATGATAAAATTATTAGGAATTACATGCATCATTTTCCCACATAAGAATGTAAACAGTTTAATTTTACTAAGTCTCTTGTGATTTCTCCTTCATGTTTAATTTTTTATGGTTCTCTTGAGTCTTATGTTTGAATGCTTCTTCATCAGGAATGCTGGGAAGTCTTCTAGTTTATTAAATTTCCATTTTATCTACAGTTTTGCTGAGTAGGTCATTCTTAATGATAATCATCGGGGTTTTTTGTTTTAGCCTTCTGTAATATCATATTCCAACCCTTCTGCTCCTTTCATTTGGAAGCTGTTAAATTTGGTAATCCTGAATGCAGCTCTATGGCATTTACATGGGATTTTCCCTGAGTACCTGTAATAGTTTCTCCTTATTGGGCTCTAACATTCCTTGGAATTTTCAATTGAGGACCTCTTTGGGGAGATAATTATGGAATATTTTCAAATCCTACTTTGACTCTGATTCTATCATATCTGGACAGTTTTTTTCTTTATCATTTCTGTAACTATGATATTAGGTTCTCTTTTGATCATGAGGTTCATACATTCCAATACTTCTTAATCATCCCTCCTCAATACATTTTCCAGTTCAGTTGTTTTTCTGATGAGATATTTTATATTTTTAGTCTTTAAATTTTATTTTATTGATTTTTCCTATCTCACAAGCTTCTAACTACAATTCTAATCTTTAAGGAGTAATTTTCTTCAATGAACATTTGTACTTCTTTTACCAAACTGTTAATTCTCTCTTTTTTTAGTGTTTTTTTGCATTGATCCCAATTTCCCCAATTTTTCTACTCCTGATCTTAATTATATTAAAAAAATGTTTTTTCAACAATCATTTTTGTGAAGTGTTTTTTTCCCTCCCACACTTCCCTCCACACACCCTAGGATAGCAATTAATCTGATATAGGTTTAAACATGTAAAAATCATATTACACATATTTCCATATTAGTCATACTATGAAAGAAGAATCAGAATAAGGCAGGGAAAACTATGACAAAGAAAATAAAAAGCAAAAAGGGAAAAGATAAATTTTAAAAGGTAAATAGAATACCTTTGATCTGCATTCAGATTTCATAGGTCTCTCT
This sequence comes from Macrotis lagotis, assembly GCF_037893015.1. NCBI lineage: Eukaryota > Metazoa > Chordata > Mammalia > Peramelemorphia > Peramelidae > Macrotis > Macrotis lagotis. The sequence goes on from NC_133659.1 coordinate 5,945,841, forward strand.
CTGAATGTGGTTGGCATTTGTCATCACAAATCTTTTAGAACAGTCTTTGATTGCTGTATTACTGAGAAAAACTGAAAGTTGATCATCATACAATGATCCTAGTAAGCTTTACAATGTAATCCTGGTTCTGCTCATTTCACTCAGTACTGGTTCCTTTAAGTCTTTCCAGGTTTTTCTGAAATCTGCCTGCTCATCTACAGAACAATAATATTCCATCATATTCACATACCACAGCTTGTTCAGTCATTCTCCAATCAATGATCATTCCCTCAAATTCTAATTCTTTGTCACTACCAAAAGAGCTGTACATCTGGGTTTTTGCCCTTTTTTTGTAATCTCTTTGGGATATGAATCTGTAGTGTTATTGCTTGATCAAACTGTATACATAATTTATTACTCTATGATTTGATTTTTATAATCATTTTGCTTTTTTATTTAGATCATATAGGAATTTTATTCAGCTTTGTCCAACCTGACGTTTTCCACTGTAGCTTTGCCTTTAATATGATTTCAGAGTATTTCCTTCTAAATTCATGTTTTGAGATTTCCTGTTTTCATCACTTTCTTATGGTGAGATTCTCTCTTGTTGTATGCTCTTTTTCCCCTCCAGTAAATTTCTTGACTTTGGACTTCATGTCAGAATTGGATTCTATTCATTTCTAGGGTGCGGAATGGTTAACTTGAGTTTCTGGATAGATTTTTAGTTTTTTGCAGCCTCTATGGTGGTGTGATTCATAGAGGTGGTCACTAACCTCCTCCTCTTCATTTTGGTGCTTTTCCAAATAGGGTCACTGCAGTCTGGAAACTGCAGTCCATAATCAATTTTCTCCACTCTGCAAGTACAAATTGGGTCATCAGAAGGGTGGCTAAGTGGCTCAGTGGATAGAGCACTGGCCCTGATACCAAATCCAGTCTCAGACATTTAATAATTACCTAGCTGTGTGGCCTTGGGCAAGCCACTTAACCCCATTTGCCTTGTAAAAATCTAAAAGAATTGGGTCATCAGTGTAAAGGTTGCCAGAGAGGCCCAGATCTTTATTTGAATGCTACCACAGGGGTCTCCTGCAATATTGTTTTGATTATGGATTGCATACCATTATGCACTTAATGATTGAGTATTCATGATTGTCAAATACTGCCACCACTCCCTCCCAGTTTCCAAAGTTGTTTTGCCCTCACTTCCAGTCATCCCCCCACTTGGAGTCTATAGAAAACGCTTCTCTTTTGGTCCTCATAAGTTGTCATAGGGTAGAGAAATGAGATATTCTTTTCTTAAAAATCTCAGATTTTGATTGGAGTTTTTGCTGGGTTTTTTGTTTTTCATTTAGAGGGCTAAGTAGGAAGAGCTTAGTAGAAATACTTGATTCCCTATACCATCTTGGCTCATCCCCAACAATCCCCACTCTCTAAGAGCTTACATTTTAATAAGGAGGCAAAAATAAGGAAAATAAAATGTATGTATAATAAATGCAAATCAATAGAAGAAAATGTAAGAGGGAAGAAATTGAAGAGATCAGGAGAGTCTTCACGTAACAGTCAGAACTTTATCTCTCTTCCTTCAAGATGGACTTCATCTATGAAGTTGAAATCAAGTACCTAAAAGAGTCAGTTCCAAAATGCAAAAATAGAAGAAAGACTGCGGTTTGTGCGTAACAAGAAATGAGACCCTTTTTTTTGCTTGATTTCAGAATATAGGGGAAAATTGAAAGAGTTATTATTAACACCATTTTAAAATGGGGAAATTGTAGAAAAGGTTAATTATCTTTTCCAGAGTAACATAACTAATAAATACAGCTGAGGATGATTTTGAATTTAGGATTTTCTTCCTCCCAACCTACTATGGATCTTTTCTTCTCCAAGTGAAAAATTCTCACTTCCTTCAACTAATCCTTATTCCAAAGTTTATTAAAATGCTGCATAGATATCACTAACTTTTCTTGAGGCAAATGTCACTCTTCTCTTTCCCATCTATTTTATATCAGCAGCTTCTGTGAGTTCATTCAGCATCTCTAAGTTATTGATTCTCATATCTCCTTGTCCAGCCATGAGTTCTCTCTCATATTTCCAAATACTGAACCTTGTGAACTGGATGTTCTAAAGGAATCATGTCTAAATCTTTCTTTCCCTGAAATCCTCCATTTTTTAAAACTTTCCCATTATTGTCAATGGGAGCATTCATCCTCTATATTCAATCAATTGTCAAATCATTTCAGTTCTGTCCTCTCAAACTACTACCATCTTGGGAAAAGCAACATTTCATACATGGATGGTTGCCTCTGGTTGCTTTCCATGCTTCAAGTCCATCTTCAATCTATTTCATTCTTTACTCCACTGATAAATTCATTTTCTTAAAGCACATTTCCTATCATGTCACTCACACACACACACACACACACACACACACACACACACACACACACAAACATCGCATTCAAGAAACTCCTGTGAGTCCCTATTACTTTCTAGATAAATTACAAAATTCTCTCTTGTGTTTTTGAGCACTTCATATTTCAGTCTCTTCCTAACTTTCTACTGTTTTACATCTATTCCCTTTACATACTCTGCTCTATGTCCCAATGCCAAGATTTTCACTGGCCATCTCTTTTGTCTAGAACTCTCTCCCTTCACAACTTTGCCTCTTATAGAGTCCTTTAGGACTCAGCTAAATTTCCACCTTCTGCTAAGAAAAAAAAAATGAAACCAACTTCCCATCATTCTTACTTGATCTTAGTGCCTTCCCTATGAGATGACACTTAATAAAGCCTATTTGTATCTTGTTTGCGTATAGGTGTTCATTTGTTGTCCCCATGTAAACTCAAGAATAGGGAATTTTATGCCTTTATTTGTCTCCCCATGTCTGAGCACCTTTGACTGAGTAGATGTCTTCAGAGCCAAGAGCAGCTGGGGTTCAATGCTTGATTCTGTTATATATTATGACACATACACCCTGGTAAGAAACAGTTAACTTCTCATTCTGTGGACTAATCTTCATAACAATACATTTCAGAAAGATACTGATGCATTATTAAAGGAAGTTTTTACATCCAAAAGTTTCCCATACTGACGAAACCATCGGTCTGCTATTGATATATTCCTTATATTCTTCACTTAAAGTTCTATTGATAGGAGTAATGTGAATTCTGGCACAGGAGGAATTATGTTGGGAAACAGCAGATTTATTCTTAGAGACTGGACTTTCCATATTCATTGTTCCTTCCCTGAAATTCACCCTACATAGTCATTCATAAAGTGAAAAAAAAGTGACTAAACTCTTACAATATATTAGGCTCTGTGCTATTGACATTAGAGATATTCAGTTTTCATGTGCAAAAATGAGAATCCTGGATCTAACCAAAAGACAGAGGCAAAAAGTAATTTATTTCTACTTGTTCATTTATCCTGTGGAATGATAGCTGCTCAAGTTTCATTTTATATCAGTGCTAAAGGTTAAGCAACTTTCATTGGCTATTCACTGGTTAAATCATCACTATTGTTTTGTATTTGATATTAACATGACCAAAGAGGAATCATAAAGCTAGATAAATTGAATTTTGAATAAGTAAAGATGGCATCTTCCATCTAAGTCATTCCAAAAGGGCAGATAATTCAAGAAACCTGACTTTCATTCAGTATCGTCTATTTATGATATAGTACATTGACATTTATTTTTCAAATTGGCATCAGTATTCTAAAAACAACATCTAAAACATGCCTATGAACCTCATGCAGTGCCTAGGAATGAGGATACAAAGGAAAAGCATGAAATATTTACCTGTTCTTATTCTATACAACAATTCAGTCTTAGTAGTTTTAGTTGTTTCATGCGTATCTAGTCATAGACACATTGCCATTATATGTTTTTATAGCTTTACTTCATCAGACTAATGAATATTGAAAAATGAAAGAGAAAAGGGAAAATATTAGAGATTAGAAATTAGAAATTATTAGAGTTTCTCTATTATATATTAATATGCATGACCGGATATGATGTGATATATATGTGCATATGCCTACCTATGCCCATATATGAGTGATGGCATAGTGGACTGCGATGTAGTCTGAAACCGTGAAAGAATTGGGCTTGGGGCTTGCCTTTAGCACTGTGTGACCATAACCCAATCATTTAACCTATCAATTTTCTGTGCAAATCTTTAAGAATATAATTTGAAGGGATGATAAACTCTGGTACCTTAAAGAGAATGGTACATAAAGAGAGTTTCCTCATATGTCTTCCCTCTATTTTCTTTACTTTGATTAATTAATCTCTTCTCATGCATTCAATTATCCCCTCAACTGGGCGAACTCCCAAACCTAGATATACATTCCTAATTTTTCTCACTGATCCTATTCCTGAATTTCTAATCAATTAATAGATATTCTATCCAAAATTTTTTCAAATAAATTTAGCATTCAAATTTGTAAAGGACCTCGTCTATCCCCATGCACACAAAAATCATATTTTCCTCCAAACTTCCTAATGTGGTTGAGTATAAAAACAAAAATAAAAGCAACAATATATCAACAACTTCACAAACCCAATATGGATTGGATTGGCTTCATTTCACTAAACTTTATTTCAAAAAGATTTGGGGGTTTTAGCTTGGCATTTGCTAATGTGGTGGATGGCAGCCAAAATAGCTAAAGAAATCACAGGTTTTCACAGTGTGGTGCTAAAGATGAATTAATCTCCACTACAACTGCTCTATCTTAGCTGCCTTGGTCAGACCATGCATCTGTATTTTCAATATTATGTGCCACATTTAACATAGGACATTAACTAAAGCATATTCTAAAGAGAGCTTTTGACATAGAGAAGCATCCTCAGATGTTGATCTTATAAGAACCATTCAGGAGATCTAGGAATTTTTAGCTTGTAAAAGCTAAAACTCCATCATGATGTTTTGATTAATTTCAAGTTTTTAAAATATATTATGAAGAAAGTATTAGTTGTATTTTACTTGGCCACAGATGGCAGAATTATTTGTGTTCAGATGCACGCAAGAATTCATAATCCCATTGATTTGGGTAGCCCTTTTAACAAATGAGGGTTGTAATGCACATTGAATCCTGCCTTCCCTCTTTCCCTAAGAAAGTTAAGAATAAATTAATCAAATATATTTACCCCTTAATTGTAATAACAGAATCAAACTGCCTAAAAGGTAGAAGGCTCAGTCATTAATTAGTGTCAACTAGGTGGCACAGTAGAAAGAGGGTCAGGTCTAGCTTCAGGAAGACATCTTCCTAAGTTCAAATCCAGTCTCTGACATTTATTAGCTATGTGATCCTGAGAAAGTCACTTAATGCTGCTTGCCTTAGTTTCCTCATCTGTAAAATGATTTTGAAAAAGAAATGGCAAACCACTCCAGTATCACTGCCAAGAAGACCCCAAATGGGGTCATGAAGAGTCAGACATGACTGACAAATGGAAATAACAATGACAGTTATTTTATCCAGACCCTAACTGAAAAAAGAATCCCCATTACAGGATCCTGAACAAGTACTCTTCCAATGTCAGTTTAAAGATATCTAATGAGGAGTCCTTCATCTCCCAGCACAGCTCATTCTACCTTCAGACTTCTCTGTTTTTAAAGTATTAACATTTATGCATTTCACCTAAATTCTTTTCTTTTTCTTTCATTTCTAAGAGAATTTGATTCCCCCCTTGTGTTCTCACTTCCTTCCAGATAGTTGTTAAGGGTTAAGTGTAAGCTAGACACTGAGTGATGCATTCCTTCTAGTAAGCCAATTTCCTCAGTGTGAGGAATATAGGTATATGGTTCCATCAGAATAGTAGGCTTATACTACTTGAAAGACTGACTAGACTGTGAAAAACTATATATTTTAATCCTAGGCCTGCATGAAGTTCATGAATATATTTTTGTTATTGCTGCTATTTTTAGAATACTGATGTCAACTTGAAAAATATTTTTTTATAATTATAAAAGCTTCCTCTATCAAAAGAAATAGCAGTCATTTTCCTTCTGGTTCAATTCGATTCTTATTTACCTTTCCATAGATTTTTCATAGATTTAGTGCTAGAATTTGATAAATCATTAGAATAGTCCCATTTCATGGATGAGAATAAAAAACAAATCAACTTCCCATGAGAAAAGTAAATTAACTTTCATGGCGTCATAATTCCAAATCTAGATTTCTTTGTTATGCTGCAAAACAAATGGTCACCAAGTACTAATGCTCATATGATTTGAATGGAAATCTCAATCTTACCATTCTAACTCTGGGCAAATTTCTTACCCTATCTGTGCTTCACTTTCTTCATTTGCAATATACTATCTGCACTTCTACATAGCAAATTACTTAGCCAGCCTCTGCTGTTATTTGTTTTTTAACCTTTTGTATTTTATTTTATTTCCCACCAGTTACATGTAAAAACAAGTTTTGTCATTCACTTTTAAAACTTTGAGCTCCAAATTCTCTCCCTCCCCCCACCCTAAACCCCCTCATTGAAAAAAACAGATGTAGTGATGAAAAACATTACCACAATCTTCATTCTGTAAAAGTAAACATAAGCTCTGTCTTTGGGATGGCTAGGATTCTTTATCATAAGTCCTTCAGAGTTTCTTGGGTCACAGCATTGCTGAACAAAGGTAGGTGTTTCACAGTTGATCATCCTCCAACATTGCTATATCCAGTACATTTCCCATTGCATCTGCATATTTAATTTTTTTACTGAGAGCATCCTGTTCATCATTTGTTATAAAAGAATAGAATTCCATCTTAATCATATGCCACAGTTTGTTCAGCCATTTCCCCAAGTGATGGCCATCCTTTTAATTTACAGTTCCTTGCCACCAGTAAAGAACTGCTATAAATGTCCTTATCCATATAAGTCCTTTTCCTTCCTCTTTTCCATCTCTGGAATATAGACCTGGTAGTGGTATTGCTAGGTCATGGCTTTATAAACCTTTTATAGACCTTGGAGCAGACCTTGATCCAGAATTACGGGATCATTTTACAACTCCTCCAGCAGTACATTAATGTCTCATTTTTTCCTGCATCCCTTCCAATATTTGTCATTTTCTCTGTTTGCTTTATTGGCCAATTCAGTAGGTATCAGGAATACCTCAGAATTGTTCCAAATTGCATTGCTCCTGTCAGTAATTAATTAGGACATTCTATAAAATGATTCAAACAGCACTGATAACTTCATCTGAAAATTGTGCATATCTTTTGATCATTTATCCACTGGGGAATGGCTCTTATTTTTTATAACTTTGACTCAGTTCTATGTTTGAGAAATGAGGTCTATATCAGAGAAACTCATTGAATATTTTTTCCACAATTGCTATTGCTAATTGTATCTTCCTCCTTCCTATTCCCACCATCACCATCTATTCTATTCTCTTTCTCCTTTCACTCATTCCCTCCTCAAAACTGTTTTGTGTTTAGGGAATGGCTGAACAAACTCTGGTATATGTATGTGATCTTACACTATTGTTCTATAAGAAATCATGAGGGATGGGATTTCGGAAAAGCTTCAAAAGACCTGCATGAACTGATGCTGAGTGAAATAAGTAGAACCAGAAGAACATTGGACACACTAACAACAACATGAGGTGATGATCAACCATGATGGACTTGTTTATTTCAGCAGTACTATAATCAAGGATGGGGCAGATGAGTGGCACAGTGGATAGAGCATTGGCCTTGAAGTTAGGAGGATGGGAGTTTGAATCCAGTCTTACTAGCTTTGTGACCTTGGGCAAATCACTTTACCCTGATTTCCTCAATCCAGGTTCATCTCCAGTCATCCTGATCCATATCTGACCTCTGGAACCAGATAGTTCTGGAGGAGAAACTGAGACTGGTGACAGCACAGCTCCCTTCACTTAAATCCAGTTCATGTGTTTGTCATGGTCTTCTTCAAGAATGAAGGATAAATGTTATTATTATTATTATTATGTTTAGCATGGTTATCAATGTAAAGCCTATATCAGATTGCTTTCTATTGGGAGAGGAGGAAAGGGGAAGGGGAGGGAGGGAGGGAAAAAACTTACCTTGGTGAAAATTGCCATTGTAGTTGGAAAAATAAATAAAATATTTTATCATACAAAAATAAAATAAAAAAAAATTCATGGGGGAAAATGTTTTGTGCCTGGCTACTCCATCCCACAATCTTCCCTCCCTTCTCTTAAGTACCCCCTATCTCCATTCTCCCATTCCTTTCCTCTCCTACTTTCCACTCTGATAAGATAGATTATTATACCCAATTATGTGTGTGTGATTCTCTCTCTGAAGCAATTCTGATAAGAGTAAGGTTCACTTAATCTCCTTCAACTCCCCCCCTCTTTCACCCCATTGCTCCCCACTTTTTCTTACTTCTTTTATGTGAAATAACAAATCATTCTTCCTCTCCCAGTGCATTCCTCTTTCATCCATTAACTTTATGTTTCATATATTATCCCTTCAAGTTCAATTCCTACCTGGACCTTGTCTATATATGCTCCTTCTAACTGATCTAATAGATGAGAAAGTTCATATGAGTTATAAGAATAGTCTTTCCATGCAAGATTATAAGTTCAACATTATTAAGTTCATTATGATCTATCTTTCCTGTTAATCTTTTTAATGGTTCTCTTGAGTCTTGTATTTGAAGATCAAATTTTCTGTTGAACTGTGGCCATTTTATCAAGAAGGTTTGAAAGTCCCTATTTCATTGAATATCTATCTTTTCCCCAAAAAAGAGTATGTTCAGTTTTGATGGGTAGTTGATTCTTGATTGTAATCCAAGTTCTTTTGCTTTCTGGAAACTCATCGTCCAATCGTTACTATCCCTTAATGTATAAGCTGTAATTCTTATGTTATCCTGACTGTGGCTCCATTGAATTTGAATTGTTTCCTTCTGTATTTTCTCCTTGACTTGGGAATTCTGATATTTGGCTACAATATTCCTGGCAGTTTTCATTTGGGGATTTCATTCAGGAGGTGATTGATGGATTCTTTCAATATCTATTTTATCCTCAGCTTCTAGAATATCAGGGTAGTTTTCCTTGACATTTGTTGAAAAATAATGTCTTGGTTCCTTTTATGGTCACAGCATATGGCTTTCAGGTAGATCACTAATTTTTAAATTGTCTCTTTGGATCTGTTTTTCTAATTTATTTGTTTTTACAGTTAAATATTTCACATTTTCTTTTAGTTTTTCCTTCTTTTGGTTTCATTATATTGTTTCCTGATTTCTCACAAAGTTGCCAGCTTCCCTTTGCTCCAATCTATATATTAAGGAATTATTTTTTTATTGAACTTTTTTGTATTTCCTTTTCCATTTGACAATTTTCTTTAAGGCATTCTTCTCATTGGCTTTTTGGACCTCTTTGTCCATTCGGGCCAGTCTGGTTTTTAAGAAGTTATTTTCTTCATTATTTTCTTGTATCTCCTTCAGCAAGTTGCTGACTCATGATTTCCTACAATCCTCTCATTTCTCTTCCAAATTTTCCTCTACCTCCCTTACTTGATTTTCCAAATCCTTTTTAAGCTCTTCCATAGACTGAATCCAATTCCTATTTTACTTGGAAGCTGTGGATAGAGAAGTTTTGACTTTGTTATCTTCTTCCAAGTGCGTATTTTTTTTAGGATTTTACAAGGCAAATGGGGTTAAGTGGCTTGCCCAAGGCCACACGGCTATGTAATTATTAAGTGTCTGAGGCTGGATTTGAATTCAGATACTCCTGACTCCAGGGCCAGTGCTCTATCCACTGCACCACCTAGCTGCCCCCTCAGTTGTGTATTTTGAACTTCCATATGACCATAGTAATTGTCTATAATCAGATTTTTTCTTCTGTTGCTTGTTCATTTCCCAAACCTATGACTTGATTTTAAGTCTCTGAGAAGGAGGGACTCTGCTTCCAGGGTGGAAGATGTACTGTCCCAAGCTTCTGAGGGATTTTGCAGCTATTTGTAGAGATAATTCTAGGGACCTGCAAGTATTAAATTCTTCCAAGGTCTTATGACCTAAGGAGAGGTTATGACTATTCTCCTGGGCTGTACACTAATCTGTGGGTGATCACATGCATTCCTTTCTGCCTTGGAATTGTGAGGAAGGTCCCTGCTACACTATGACAGATCTCTTGTTGTTCTGCTCCTCTCCCTGGGGCCTGGGAATTCAGACTTCAACCCAGATCTGAGTATGAGCAAAAATAACAATATCCTGCCACAGTGATAACAAGGAGACCCCTGTAATCTCTTTCCAAATTCCTTACTGTCCCTGAGCTATGAGCTGTGGAAGCAGCTGCTGATGCCGATTCAATAGCCCCCAGTTTGCTGGGGTCCAAGATGTACAGATAACACCTGTACTGGACCATGCTCCACTCTCACCCTGATGGGACAGAAGGTCCTGCTGACTTACCAAGTTGTCCTTGGCAATCCCTGGACTGAGATATCTGGAAACCACTGACTCAGTCACCTTGCAGTCTATTCCTGGATGGCTGAGACCAGTTTGCTCCAACTTGGCTCATGTTGCTCTGACCTCTTCTGTCACCCTGTTATAACACATCCTTCCTCCTAATCTTCCAAGCTCATTTGCATTGGAAGATTGCTTCATTCAGTCTTTTTGTGGGTTCTAATGCTCTAGAATTTGGTTAAAGAAATTATTAAAGGTATTTGCACTGGTTTGGGAGAGAACCCAGATGAGTCTCTGTCTTTGCTCTGCTATCTTGGTTCTACCTCCCTCTGTCCTTTTAAAAAGAGTCAGCATCCCTCTCCATCTATCCCCTGTACTTCTCTCTCCCCCCTACTAAATTCAGGTTCACTTCACATCTTTTTAATTATATATTTCATGACTTCATGGTACTATGAACAAATAAATCATAAGGGTCGTATTTTATTCCATGACAACAATGTGTATTGACCTTAAGGTATTTGTTACTTTGATTCATTAGAAACCATGGTGATGATCTTCAATATTACATCACATTTCCCGTTTAGTTAAGGAAATGAGTATTTGCAATTATTTTGAGATTTTTGAAAATTTCCCATTTGGAAACCAATCTGAACTCCTCTTACATAATTTCAGACCCACCTCATCGTCCATTCATTCATAAGGACTGACATGTGAATATTTGTGTTTTGAAACATTGTGCTATTTGTGAGAAATTTTTTGAGACCTATAAGTTCATAATCATTGTCCAGGAAATAAGTTTTTGATTTTGAAATATACTAGTGATATGAAACTGGGCAAGTTGGTTACTCTATCAGTGTATTAGTTTATAATGCATTGAATAGTTTATTGTCTCTAAGAATATAAGGTACATAGAAGGTCCATCATACAATGGAAGACAGTTTCTCACTGGGCACTCTAACAATGAAATTCAATGTCCAGTCTATATTTCTATCCTATATGCTTGTCACTATATTTTGCATCAGATAGGATTAAGACAAAAAAGAAATTATCTCTCTACTCAAGGAGTTTACAGAAAAATACAAGAAACTGTTGTGTTATCTCCCAATTCACAATCATAGTTGGGTTCCCTGGAATAACTACCCAGTTTTGATGTACAGTGTAGGCCCATACTCCTAAATTTAAGGCTCTCAACAAAATGTATTCTTTTCAAGTCAGACAGGCAACACAATTAGGTTAAAGCAAAGACATCTACTGAAGCATGGATGTAATACACACACTTTAATTCAGGACTTTAATGGTATTAATAGCTCAGAGAGATCAAGATAGGCTTCTTGTAGGAGATGGCACTAGAACTCAACTTTGAATTGAGGTGAGAATGTTTCAATATGAAAGTGAAGAAGAAAGAGATTCTAGGTATAAATAAAAGTACAAATCTTGGGCAAAGTCAAAGAGGAAGTAAATGAAAACCATAAAGTAGAAAGAAGGGCAGTTTGACTAAATGAGTAAATAATTTTTAATAATATTAGACAAATAGGATAAACCCAACATATGAAGCTTTTAAAGGTTATGCAAAGGAGTCCTAGAAGGAAAAACCACTAGATATTCTTGAATTAAGGAGATTAGATTAGAAGAATTTTGCTTTAAGAAGGTCAGTTTGATGTTCCTTTTTAAAAAAAAATTTAGTATATTCCCCCAATTATATGTAAAGCAATATTAAACATTTGGGCTTTTTTTACAAAATTTGAATTCAAAATTATTTCTCTTCCCTCTCTCTACCACCTCTCATTGAGAAGGAAAGCAATTTGATAAAGGTAATAAATGCACAGTCAAGCAAAACATATTTTCAAGTTAGTCATGTAAAAGAAAATATAGAAAATAAAACAAGAAACATGAAAAATTAAAGAAAAATATGCTTTTTTTCCTGTATACAGACTCCATCAGTTCTTTTTTCTTCAGATGGATAACATGTTTCATCACACATCCTTCAGAGATGTCTTGAATCATTTTATTGCTGAGAATACCTTAGACATGCAGAGTTTATCTCTACTAGTGTTTGGTTCTTGTCCTTTATTCCTGAAGAAGACCATAATGACATCACTGTTTTGGAGTCAAAGTATAGTGAATTTGCCTGTGACAGATTAGATCAGTTCAGGTTCAGAAAGTTCTACTATCAGTTGGACACAAATAGTTCATATAATCATTTGAGATGGAGATATCTTTACATTTGTGCATCTCACATTTCTTTTGAGATATTGCAATTCTGCTTTGCTCATAGAGCAGAGCCTTTTTGTTGTTAGTTTGCCATGCTAGATGGTAGGGGTGGTCCTTTGCTAGTGTCTCCTATATCATGCAATCAATATCAAAAGTTCCTTAGTTAGATGTTAAGAGTGTTGTAGTACTTTTTCTGACCACCATATAACCCAATTCCTTGTGAGTTCTCCATAAAATATTCTTTTAGTCCAGTATGTATTTGACATTTGTGCTCAATGTCGTGTTCTCTGGAGCAGAGTTTGAACTCTTGGCAGATTAGCTTGAGAAAGGACTTCAAAAATCATACCAATATTGCTATTACCATGTATAATATTCTCTTCATTCTATTAATTTTACTTTGATTCATTTCATGAAAGTCTCTCCAGGTTTTGCTCAGCCTATTCCATTCATCATTTCTTATAGGACGATACTGTTTCATCACAATCACATACAAAAATTTCTAAAGTCATCTCCTCCATTGATGGCCATCTCCTCAATGTCTAATTCCTCACCACAACAAAAAGAACTGCTATAAATATTTCCTTTTCATTTTGTTTTATATCCCTTAGAACAAAGAACAACTTGTGGAATTGCTTGATCAAAAGATATACATAGGTTCAGTCTTTGGGCATAGTCACAAATTGCTATGAAGAATGGTTAAATCAATAAATGATTTCGTCAACAATGTATTTTCACACATCCCCCAATAGTTGTCATTTTCCTTTGCTCATATTAGCCAATTTGATAGTGTTAGCTCAGAGTTGTAAAATTTACATTTCCTCAATCAACAAAGAGAGCATTTTTTCATATAAATATAGAGATCTCTGACTACTTTGAAAACTACCTGTAGTCTTTGAATATTTATGAATTGAATATTTTTTTTATAAATTTGACTTGGATCACTATATTTTTAAATGAGGTCTATGTAAGGGTGACTTTATATATATTTTTCAAATTTAAGATTACTTAGAATTTTCCTTCATCCTATTTGTTCCTATTTTTTCAATCGCTGTTCATTCTAAAAAGTGTTTTGCTTCTAAGTTTTACATCCCCCAATTTTAATTTGCTTTCTATCAGTGTAACTTGTTCCCATCTTCCCCTTTACTATAAAAGCTTTTGTACACTTTTTTGCTTTAGTTAATTTATCAAATTCTACTTCTTTCTTTCCCCTTTTCCCAGTTTATATTTTTGTCTCACCTATAAGTTTTACTTTTTTATATAATCATTCCATCATATTCACCTCAAATCCATATCCTGTATCTATTTTCACTCCTTCTAACTGTCCTAATAATGAAAAAAATTTAGTTACAAGTATCATTTTCCTTTTGTAGAATATAAATACTTTAATCTCCTTGAATTCCTTATATATTCTCTTTCCTGTTCACATTTTTATGTGTCTTTTTAGTCTTGTATTTAAGTCATATTTTCTATTCAGGTCTGGTCTTCTCAGTGAGTGCTTGAAAATTCTTTATTTCATTGAAAATGTATTTTTTTTCTCTTGAAGGATTATACTTAGTTTTGCTGAGTAGTTGGTTCTTCTTTGCAATCCCAGGTTGTTTGCCCATCAGAATAAAATAGTTCAAGTCTTTTGATTATTTAATGTAGAAACTGTTAAATCCTGTGTCATCCCTGATGATATTTGAATTGTTTCTTTTATGTTGCTGCAATATTTATTTTTTCTTTGACCTGGGAACACTAGAATTTGGTTATAATATTCCTGGGAGTTTTAAAAAGGATCCCCATAAACTCCTTCGGGTGAGTTGTCTTACCATCTTGCCATCTGTGGACTAAGAGATCTACTATCTATCATTGTTGCCACTAACTCAGTTGCTCCCAAGACCTATTGTTGGTGTGTTGGAATGCTACCTGAGCTTGGATGACTTCCTCTTTCACCCACCTACTGATCATCTAAGTTGTCTTGGACTAAGAAATTGTTTCTTCTAAAACTTTTGGATGTTCTGCCACTTCAGAATTTATAGAGATACATTATTTAAAATTGTTTGGAGGAGTTTAGGGAAAGTCCAGGCAAGTCCCTGCATTTTCTATGCCATCTTCTGTTTGATGTTTGTTTGGATGGATTAGAGAGCAGAAGGAGCAGGAAAGAAGAAAATTATCCAAAAGCAGGTCACGATAATTCAGCTGAAAGTTAACAAGAATCTAAAGAAGCCGTGGATTTGTGCATTCAGAGATGGCAACAGAGATATTGTGGTGGTACAAATGAAAAGAAATGACAAATATTGGAATGTGGTAGAGATGAGATCAGCATCAAACATTAGAGATTTAGAATTGGAAAAAACTCAGAGGTCATTGAATCCAACATTAATTTTTACATATGAGGAAACTGATGCTCAAAGATATGAAGTGACTTTCCAGGGTCATACAGATAAAAAAAAAAAACATATAGGTACAATCTGAACCTAGGTCTTCCTGATTCTTAGGTCAGCTGAGAATGTATGTAATTGATTTGACTTTCAAAATTTTTCTATATCTGTTAGATGTCACATGATTTGTTCTGATTAAATGTTTAGCAAATGATGATCTGACCAGTGGGTTATCCAAAAATAAATTTATCTTTCACCAGATTAATATTAATAATTCATTGAAAGAAACAGAATGACACAGTGGGTAGAGAATTGGCTATAGTGTAAGGAAGATTGGTTCATATTCTGCACTTATACATAATGGCTTATAAGTCACTCAGCCTTTCAATGGTCCAGGACAGTGATTATAAGGTTGTACAAGAATTATTTATAATTGGGTAACAAGCAGTGAACTGTCAGTGGGAATTTGCCATTTTGCAACCTTTTTATTCTAAGAAAATCACAGATATAGTAATAATAATAATAGCAATAATAATAAATTCTAGTTTAATAACCTATTAATTTCAGAATTTAAAGAAAACCAAAGCTTGATTTTTTTCCAGTGGAAAGAATTCTCCCCAGGTCTATTTTGTACATCTGTATTTTGTTTATGGAGCTGATTTTGAACATCTGTAGTAACCATCAATTTCTCTGTCTTCTTGTGGGTCATAATAAATTGAAATCCTCTGATCCTTCCCCCCACTGAGGTTCTAGCTGCTAAGTGTTCTGCAATGAGTGGCTCAGACTATTAAAAACCCAGGGATGCCCAGTGAGAAATACTTCATCTCTTTTATTAGTTTTCACTCAAATCTCCTTTCCCATAGTAGCAATTGACTGGCAAATGTTCATCCTTCTGCATCCCCTGGACTTGAATTTCTTCATGACAACAGCCCTGCAGATTAACTTGGCATAAATAACAGCTGCTTTGGCCCCTTGTGGTAGGAAAAAAAAAAATATATATATATATATATATATATATATATATATATATATATATATATATATATATATATGTATATATATATGTAAACTATCCAATGTCTTAGGCATGGAAATAACATCGATGGGGGATTTTGGTTTAGGTATTGAACTAGAGGAATCCCGGATTAATGGATAACCCAAAAATATCTATCAGGAATGTCCCATGTTTGCTCACTGAAAAACCATGTCTCTTTTTAAATCTTTTCCCTAATGCTCCCTCAAGGCTTTGAAAAACCAAATATCACATTCTCATTTTGATGAAAACAGACTATTTCCTCATTGAAAGCAGCTGAAACAAGTGTGTTCTTTTTTTTAATGTCTTAAATAATATATTCACTGTTTAATAAAGATACAATTCAGTTAGCAATTGAAGATTTACCTCACACTTTGTATAGGTTACCTCAGGTGAGTCTCAGGGCCAGCTAGGTGATGAGAGGATAGAAGCCTATCCCTGGAGTCAGGAAGATGAGTCTTCCTGAGTTCAAATTTGACCTCAGACACTTACTAGCTATGTTATCTGGGACAATCCTATTTACTTCTGTTTTCTCATTTGTATAATGAGCTGAGAAAAGGCAGAACAGAACTATACTTGGTGAAAAAACTGAGGTTTGAAGAAACCTTCAAATGGCAACACAAAGTCAGACATGACTGAACGACAACAGTGTTTGATCCTCAAAACATTACTATGATCAATTTATGCTCCTTTTTCAGGTGAGAAAACTGAGGTTAAATAAGTGCATTAATTTGCCCAGTCCCCCAGTTCAAACATATAATATTCCTGACTCCAAGTCCAAAATGCTCTCCAGTGTTCCATGTAGCTTCCTGTATAAGGAAAATGTTTGTGTGTGTGTGTGTGTGTGTGTGTGTGTGTGTGTGTGTGTGTATGTGTGTGTGAGTGTGTGTGTGAGTGCGTGTGTGCGTGTGTGCGTGTGCGTGTGTGTGTGTGTTTTACCTAGGCAGCATAATATATTGGAAAACTTGGAATCAGAAGATCTGGATTATGCTTTTCCGTTTTTTCCACTTGATACCAATTGATAAATAAACAAACATTACTTTTGAAACTGCTATGCTCCAGGCACTAGGGTTGTTTGGGGAGAGGAATTGAGGGAGAGTTATTGGTCATCAACTTTGCTTCCTGAGTCTCACTTTCCTCTTCTATGAATTGGGAATTCTACCATCAACACCGTCACCATTACTGCTACTACAAGGAACAAACATTTATACAAAATTATAGGATTTTAACAAATTTATTTGCATCTGAGCTTCACAATAGCCCTTTGAGGAAGGGATAAAGAGTACTGGTTTTTCTATTTATACAAAAGTGGAAAATAGAACCCATAGAGATTAAAGAAATTTGCTAATGGACATAGAGTTGGAATTGACATAGTTATAATTTGAATCCGGGTCATGCCTGACTAAAAATATTTCACTGTTTCCATCATAATTAAAAAGTTAATGATACTATGTCCTCCACAGTTTTTTTTTTCTTTTTTGTGGGTTCAAAAATACGGGGTATATTGTGCTCTGAACTACATCTAGTAGAGAACCTTGGAAAAGGGGAGAGGTGATGTGGAAGATGCCATATGAAAAGGGTTATGATGTGGGGGATATGGAAGGTACCTGTAGGTCTAGTTCACTTAAGTTTTATACTGAAAGGGTTTTACTCCTATCTCATTCAGGAGACAGATATGGATAAGTGCCTCTGTCAACGAGGAAGGGTCACCACTGGCAGAAGGGCAGCAATCTTCAAAGTAGCCCTTCTTGGCTTGCCCAACCATGCTGAGAATATGCTGGTGTCTCAGTTGGCCACATCAGTGAAGAACTCATTGATATTGGATGTTTCATTGAAAACTGTCAGGCCACAAGCAGAATCTAGACCCCTTGGGGTCTTAGGCTCAGATGTGCTCTTTGTATCATTTACTCAGTCTCTCAGTGGGTCTCTTCTCTCATACCTTGGTACTGAAGTTAACATGGCAAACAGCTCCATTGCAGTTTCCATGGATTGACTTGGGATCAAATGCCATGATCATTCCAAACTCTTCACACATGCTATGGAGGATGAAGAAGGAAATTCAGAGATGATTTCCCATTTCAATCTCTTCATGTGGTCCTGTCTGGAACTCCCATCGAACTGGCATCTTTTCAGTGTTTGTTGCCCACTCCCCAAATTTGACTCCAGTATTTAGGCAAGTGTGGTAATGAACTTCCACCATAACTCTTCCATAGGTTTGGTCAGCTTCCATGTCATAGTAATATGGACCCTGGGGCCCAAGGAATCTATTGGAGGGTCAACCAAAAGAGTGCCCATCTGTTCCCGTGAGAATAAACTCTTGCTTTCTATCAAACCAAGGGTTTCTGGTTGGTCACCACATGCATTATGCATGTACAGTGCACCTCAAATTGATTTCTGCACGCTTGCAGACTTCATAGAGAGCCAGTTTGTTGGGGTCCTTTAGGGAGGGGTCTTGGAGCAGAGCAGCAGGAATAAGGCATATGTCACTCTTAGAGCCTTTAGACTGAAAAGTACTGGAGCCGCTAAAATCCCATTCAGGTAGATCCATTCAGGCTTTTTGTGTCACTGCCTAAGGTCCATGTTTTACAACATGGTTCCTCGCCCGTGCCGCCCTTCCAAATGTACACTGCCAGGACTCTTCCCTTGAGGCAGGTTCCAGTACATCTGCTTGATACTTTTGTCCAAGTGAGACCTGACTGAGGTGGTCCTGTTAGAAGTTGTCCTGGACAGGGGGTGGAAGGGAGCGGAAAGAAGCTGAAAACTCAAGGGTGCAAGTGATTATTCGGCAGGCTCACTGCAGCCTGACTGGGCTGCTTGGAGGCTCAAGATGTTCCAATCTCAGCTCTTCCCCCTTCACAGGGGTTTTTAATTATCATTATTTCCATGATCACTTATCCCTGGTAATAAAATTATTATAAAAGGATTCTCAACTTTTAAAAAATGCCATTCAAATACTGGAAAACAACTCTCCTTCTCCCGGTGACAGTTCTGTCTCCTTATCTCTAAACCAAATATTTTGAGTTTTTTTTCAAAAAGTTACTATACATATATATATATATATATATATATATATATGTATATATCTGTGTATGTGAGTATGTAGTATATACATATCTCTATATAGTGTCTGCTGTTGTCTCCCCTATTTGATTATAAGCTTCTTGAAGTCAGAGACTATCTCTGTTTCTTTTTGTATCATTAGCACTTAGCACAGTAGCTCCCAGAGTATGCAATTACTGTTTATTGATTGATTGCTTGATCTCAAACACTTTTAGTGTTGTGGTTACCTTCATTCAGATCCACTGTAGCTTATAAATGCCCATCCTAAAATGTGACCTCTCTGCTCTGGACATGGTTCCAAATTTGTTTGCAATCCTTTAACTTTGTGATATCATGAGATCCTTTTTCTCCTTTTGAATGCATATCTGACTTTAATATTTCTCTCTTTTAAAATTTTATTTATGATTTAAGGAAAATGGGGTTAAGTGGCTTGTCCAAAGCCACACAGCTAGGCAATTATTAAGTGTCTGAGGTCATATTTGAACTCAGGTTTTCCTGGCTCCAGGGCCTGTGCTCTAGCCATGCACCACCTAGCTATCACTCAAAGACCTTCTAATTCTTTTGCACCAATATTGATCAAATATGCAAATTTCAAAATGAGTTTACAAAATACTTTAGGAAATATTTCGTATCCATGAGAAATCGCAGAGGAGGAGAACCTAAATAGAAAACATATCACAAGTTCTAAAATGTTTTAAATCAGTACATTTTTTTGCTTGGCTCCAGAAAGAAGAATTAGAAGCAAATAATGGATATTATAAGGAGAAAAAAATTAATTGGAGATAAGAGAAAGCTTCCTAAAACTAAAGTTACACAAAAGTAGAATGATCTATCTCCTGAGAGCTCATTGTACAGTAGAAATCTGCATGGTCTACTGAAGGATTTCAGAGAAATTCCATCTTCTCTCTAATCTGCCAAGGGTTACCACTAGAGTCCAATTTAACCTCCTTTTGAGTCCCAAACCATGAGTGAAAAGTAGATATTAAACAGGGAATATTTTATGCATAGGTTATGGACCATGCAGTAAATTTGACTATGAAAATGTTACAAAATCAAGACTTTTTTCCTAAAATAACTGAAAAGGCTTTATTAAAACATATAAAATAAACATAAATTAAATCACTTCAAAGATATTATTTCCACCCCCAATAAATAATTGCTTTTAAGCTTAACATGTCATTATAAATTTGCTATGTATTCTGATCTTTCCTAACCAGTGTTCTCTAACGAAGTTGTTTTTAACTATGGTTATGATTAAAGTTCACCTCATATCCCATTTATTTCACACTTTTTAAAATATATCAATATCATTCTTGTAGATGACTAAAATTTTTTTATTGCTATGGATCCTAAACCAACATATTTTAAAGCATGGGATGCTTGAGGCATTTTCCACATGTCAAATTTTAGATTTATGGGTCCTGAGTGTTTCCTAAGTTTCTCAGCCATGCCATTTCTACAAATGCCATTTATCTAATTTCATTTTATTTAATAGATTAAAATAATATTACATATAATCTGGGATGAATATATAGAGATGGAGAGAGATATATAGAGATCTATATCTCTATATAGAGAGATTATCTATCTACCATCTATCTATCTACCTATCTCTATCTATCATCTATTTATCATCTATCTTCTATTTATCTTGAATCTATCAATCCATCAATATTCTATCTATTCATCCATCTATCTATTTATCCATCTATATAGATAGCTAATATCAGTACAGTCATAAAGACCACAACTCATACAGACGAGGATCATTCATCTTTTTGGTATGAAACCAAGAAGTACATAGAATGATCACTTATACAAGACAAGAACTTTCTGATCATCTGTTCCAACAATTTTATTTTCACATAAGTAAACTGAGTTCTAGATAAATAAAGTGAATTTTCTAAGGTCAAAATAATGTTACTGTGCAGAGCCAGAGACTGAACTCACATTTTCGGTATACAATTCTAATACTTATACCTACATCAATATACAGTACATCTGAGAGATAAAATGAGTTTTTACTCATCCAAACAACTAATTTTATTTTTAAATAATAAGATGACCATCTAAATTCATCCATAAATACACAGCTGATTTTTACAAGGCAATGGGGTTAAGTGACTTGAGCAAGGTCACATAGCTAGGTAATTATTAAGTGTCTCAGGCCAGATTTGAAGTCAGGTCCTCCAGTGCTCTATCCACTGTGCAACCTAGCCAGCAGCTGATTTTAAAATTAATATGTTTTGCTTTTAATTTCCAGCATTCAAAATTAATTCACCAAAATTGGAAAACAATGAACCCTATTTAATATTGAGACTGAGAAACCTATAGATTTTAATTCAGTTTCTTTTCTCATCTCTGGTTTATGTTCACTATTCTGGGAGAAAGGTCGATAATGTTTATATGAAGAAAGAGAACTTCTCCAAAAACACTGTAATCGAAAGGGTCATGTTTCTCCTTTGCTGGTTGCTGTTGACCCTAGAGAGTCATAGAGGATATAAAGAATGGGAAGAAAGAAGGGGAAAGGTTTAAGCCCTGTACTAGTTGACCTGTGACTTTGTGTTGATGGCTTATTAAGAAAGATCAACTCGAGACTCCTGGGTTTTTCACAGAAGACAAAATGTTTCTTTCACTTTAATTTGCTATGTGCTACAGAGGAAACCTCCAGTTTCCTGGATTTTTATTATTATTATTAAGAATTCCAGAGAGTCCAACAATAGCTTTCAAATACTGTGACCTCCAATCAAAGGCATTACTTTTCTAGATGCTCTGCCCCCTTTAATAAAATCCATTTGCTTTCTTGTCAAACAATAGAAAGATTCCATTTTATAATGTGCCTGCTCTAACATCACATTAATCAGCTCCACAAACTGTTACATGAAAATGGGTGGATGCTTCCACTGTAAAAAAAAAACAAAAAACAAAAAAAACATCCTTTCCATGCAGAGAACAGATTTCTCTTTTAAACACAGGTAGACATTTTGGAGCTATCTTTAAAACCTAGTACTTGTAAGTCTGAAATTAAGCTAGCAAACATGCAAACATTCCTGCCTTATTCACTTTGCTATATTATTTTTTTGGTATAGAGAGAACATTCTGGCTTATTTTCATAGACTCAGACTGGTTATATCTGTCCCTCAAGGAAATAGAGTAAGCCAAAGAGCTAGGGATGGGTCTTTTCTAATAAAATGCCTTCAACTCAAAGCACCATCAGTTACGTTTTGTTCAGTGTTAGTAGCAGGAAACATTATTTTAATCAGTTAATACTGATAAGGTCTTATCAAGGAATATTAACTTTGATAATATAACAAGGAAAAAGCACAATTTTTAGCCTAATGCATTCTTACCTGTGTGGCTTTATTTATTCAGAGAAGGTAGGTTCAAATTTAACCTAGTTCCTACATTGTATGACACTCACAAAGTTCATAGAGAAATATATCATTGATAGACAAGTTCTTACCTAAAGCATGTTTTCTTCTCTGCTATTGGGCTGAGTTGTAAAGGTTTTTTGGAAATGTTAACATTTACTATTCAGAGCATAAATTCTATGTAACTGGTAAAATCTAGATGCTAGGAAATCATTCTTCCTTCATCTAAAACAAAAGACCAAAGCCTGCTTTTCATAGGGCCACATGTGGACTTCTGAAAAATCTATGACCTTCCTTCCATCATTACTGTCTCTCATTGCATGTTGTAAATGAAGGAATCAATGAAATACTCTCAAATCATTCAGAGAAGAATAATTAATCAAGCATAATGGCAGAAGCCAACACTGGCCTTCTTGAAGGTGCTACTAGTTCCAAACTTTACAGCTACCAGAAAAAAAAATAAATCTTACTACATAGTAAGCATAGTAAAATCAATCACCAAATGTCTCTTCCTGCTCTATGTTCTAAGTTACTTCTATAAAACCAGATTTTTTGAGAATCTGTACAGGTTACACCCTATACTAGTTGACCTGTGACTTTGTGTTAATGACTTCTAAAGAAAGATCAACTCTAGATACTTGGGTTTCTTTTCATCAGTTTCTCACATAGAGAAAATTTTCATCAACCAAAGTTGCTGTTGTACTCTACACAAGTCTCAGTCACATGGAAAGATGAAAATTGTCAAAATATGGGATTTATTTACCTAGAATTACAAATACAAAAATACAAACTGAACTCTTTGTTAACTAATCAGCTTGAAAACTTCCCCAACAGCCTCTCTTTATAAGTCAGAAGAAATTAGCCATTCCAAAGTTTTCTAAAAACCCAAAATCATTGTGTCTTACAGTATGCATCTTCCTTTCTATTCCCCATGGTTTACACTTAATGGAGTTAAAGCCAATACTGCTTATTGTAATTTGCCCATAATAATATTTGTGAAAGAGAGATGATTCAAATCCAGATACTTTTACTTCTGGATCATAGCTTTTTCTACTATATCATGATGATATGATAAGAGGCAATCACTGACAAAAGCCAGAGACAAAAGGTGATACCTGAGAGAAGGCAATTATATTTAAGAAAAAATGGTGCTTAATAACCATGATGAGAGAAGTTTCATTCAAGTGGTAAGGTGAGAAACCAAAGATAAATGTATTCAAAACTGAGTGACTCTGTTACCAAAAAAAATATGGAATACTAGAAACTTTCCTCAGCATTTATTAACTCTCTTTGTCCCTAGAGAGACAGAGACACAGAGAGAGAAATAAATTACACAGACACATAGAGACTGACAAAGAGAAAAATGAGATGCTGAGAAAGATACAAGAGAAATTTTGCAGCAAATGTAAAGCAATTACACTTGAATCCACAAAACAGAAATAACAAAACCCCAAAATGTAAAAAAAAAATATGAATCATCAATAAAGAATGTAAAATCTTAATGGCATTACTCAGCACCCTTGGTCACCAGCCATCATACTATGCTTCGCACACACAAACTGACCTATGAGATTTCTCTATTGATTCAGAATCAACCCTAATATCTCCCTATATCCTGTTTATTCCTAATGTTAACCCATTATTATGTAATTCTAACACTGCAAATCTCATAACTGAGCTACTTTATTTAAAGAAAGAAAAATAAAGGAAAGAGAACCATTGGAAAGAAGCTATAGTGAACCCAAAGTAAAAGTCACAAGTATACATATCTGGAAGATCCTTTACAACTATCCAGACCCACCAAACAGCCCAGCCAGGCAGTCAATGAATTCTCAGAGGAAAAGTTAAATGAGTTACAGGAAGACATAGGCAGTAAAACTATATTACTGGGAGACCTCAACCTCCTTCTCTCAGAATTAGATAAATTTAACCACACAGTAAACAAGAAGTTAAGGAAGTGAATAGAATTTTAGAAAGGTTAGATATCGTAGAAAGGAACATACCCTCTTCTCTGAGGTACATGGAACCTACACAAAAAAAAAATGACCATGTATTAGGGCATAAAAACCTCACAGTCAAATGCAGAAAGACAGAAATACTAAATGCTTCCTTTTCAGATCATGTTGTGATAAAAATTATATATAATAATGGATCAGTCAAAGAGAAATATTAAAAATTAATGGGAAAGTAAATAAGCAAGTTTTTAAACAAATGGATCAAACAGCAAATCATAGAAAGAATCAATGATTTTATGCAAAACAATGGCAATGATGACACATCATACTAAAACTTGTTGGATATAGTGAAATTTTATATTGCTAAATGATTACATGAATAAAAAAGAGGAAGATGAGTTTAATGAATTGGGCATGTACCTAAAAAGCCAGAAAAATAAAAAAATAAAAATCCTCAATTAAATACCAAATTAGAAATTCTGAAAATTAAAGGAGAAATTAATGAAATTGAATGTAAGAAACCTATTTAACTAAGAAATAAAACTAAGAACTGGTTCTATGGGGAAAAAAACAATAAAATAGATAAACCTTTGGCTAATATAAATTACAAAGAGAGAAAGAAGAAAACCAAATTACCAGTATCAGAAATGCCAAGTGTAAGCTCACTATCACTGAGGAAGAAATTAAAATTAATTCACAGCTATTTTACCAAGTATATGAAATAAATTTGACTATAAAAGAAATGTATGTATATTTATTAAAAATAAGCTTCCTAGAATAATAGATGAAAAATACTTAAAATAATCATTTCAGAAAAAAAAGAAATTGAAAAGACAACAATAAAGTCCTTAACAAAAAAATCTCCAAGCCCAGATGGATTTGCAAGTGTATCCTATGAAACACTTAAAGAACAATTGATTCTAATTCTACATAAACTATTTGAAAAAAAGATGAAGGAGCTTTAACTATAACACCAACATGTTACTGATACCTAAACCGGGAAAAAACAAAACAATGAAAATTATAGACCAAATCTCCCTAATGAATATTGATGCAAAAATTTTAAATGAAATATTGCCAAAAAGATTACAGCAAGTTATCTCTAGGATAATATATTATAGCCAGGTAGGATTTATACCAGGAATGCAGGGATGATTCAAAACTATTAGCATAATAGACTATAACAATATTCACACTAAGAAAAATCATATGATTATCTCAATAGATGCTGAGAAGTCTTTGAAAAAGTACAGTGTTAGAAATAGTAGTGAAGATAGGAATAAATGGAGTTTTCCCTAAAAATGGTAAGCAGTATCTATCTAAAACCAGCAGTAAGCATCACATGGAATGGGAATAAGCTAGAAGCATTCTAAATAAAATTATAAGTATGACCATAAGCTTCAACTCAAAATCAACCAACTAAAACCAAGTGTCTTGGAATTAACCTGCTATAACATATAAAGGAAAGAATACCCCTACAATGCATTCATTACATATATAAAGATAGGTATAAAACTGGATATATATACATTTTTGATTGCATAATTTAGAAGGTAATTTTGTTTAGAATTATTTAGTAAAGAGGAAACTAGAAGCATTCTAAATAAAATTAGTGGTGAAACAAGGATGCTGATTATTCAATATTGTATTAGAATTATTAGCTTTAACAAAAAGAGACAAAAAAGAAATTGAAGAAACTAGAATAGGCAATAAGAAACAAAACTCATTCTTTCTAAATGATATAATGACATACTTTGAGAATACTAGAAAATCTATTTTAAAAAGCTACCTGAAAGAATTAAAAACTTTAGCTTTTTTTTTCCACCTGTCCAGCCATCGTGGTGGAAGCTCGGCTGTCATCTCATCATCATGTCTTCTCATAAAACATTCAGAATCACGAGGTTCCTGGCCAAGAAACAGAAGCAGAATCGTCCCATTCCCCAGTGGATTTGGCTGAAAACTGGCAATAAGATCAGGTACAACTCAAAGAGGAGACACTGGAGAAGGACCAAGCTCGGGTTATAAAGAATGGCCAGGGAAATGAAAGACATTCTACACCAAGACCACCTCCCCCTCCCTACCATTGCATCCATCCATCCACCCATTCATTCATCTATTCATCCATCCATCTATCACTTAAATCGCCTCATTGCTCCCAATAAGAAGTAATGACTACTGCTGCCCCTCCCATTTTGGAAGCCTGTCTGCCAAAGCACAGACGTCAAAGAAACCCCCCAGCAAAGTATTCGACTTGGTTTGCCCTTGAATGTCTTCATCTCTTGCATCCATTCATTCGGTAAACTGTGTATTGTGATATAGTTAAATTCCTGTTCTCTCCATCTCTGTGTGGCATTCGTCTGTTTGAGGTTATGCTTAAGAGGCAGAGATCATCCCGCAACAAGTTATTCCTGTCATAAAGAACCAAGCTCCAGCCCTGCCTCAAACTAGCCTTCACAATCACCTCTCTGTGTTTTGTTTTGTGTTCTAAGCAGTTAGAAGAGAGCACCTGCCTCACAGGGCTGTTGTGGGGATCTAAGATCTGCCAGCCTTCAGCGGGAGCCTCCAGAGCTGCTAATCCGGGGCTGTCTCCGCCAGATTACCTGCAGCTGCCTGTGGGCATTTCTCTACCTCACAGTCAGAGAAGGAGCCTGTTTGACCCCCTGCTTATTTCACACGATAAGCCGTCTTCGTTCCTTGTTGGGAGGTGGTCAATTAAGTGTTGGCAACTTTCTTAAAAGTTCTCGGTTATTTGTGTGTTTGGGAAAGCCCAACCCTTTTGTTAGGAACTAGACCTGGTCCAGGTGAATGGCTTCATAATTTTCTGAAGATGCAATTCTGCTAATAAAGGGCTTCTACAAAAAAAAAAGAATTAAAAACTTTAGCAAGTAGGATATAAAATAAACTCACATGAATCATCAACATTTCTACATATGACCAACAACGTCCAACAGCAAGAGATAAAAAGAGAAATTCCATTTAAAGTAACTGTAAACAACATGAAATACTGCCAACACAAACCCAGAAACTCTATGAACACAATTACAAAACACTTTTCACACAACTAATGTCATATCTAAACAATTGGACCAATGTCAAGTGGTCATGGGTAGACCAATTTAATACAACAAAAATGACAATTCTACCTAAATTAAATTATTTATGCAGTGCCATATCAAACTACCAAAAAATTATTTTACAGAGCTAGAAAAAAGAACAATAAAATGCCTATGCGAAAAAAGGTCAAGAATATTAAGGGAATTAATGAAAAAGAAGACAAAGGAGAGTGACCTTGTATTAGATCTAAAACTATATTATAAAGCAGGAGTCATCAAAACTTCTTGGTAGAAACAGTGGCAAATGATTTCATTAATCTAATGTTTGATAAACCTAAAGATTTGAGTTTCTGGGATAAGAATTCACTATTTGACAAAAACTACTGGGAAAACTGAAAAATAGTGTGACAAAAACTATTCATAGACCAACATCTCACAATCTATACTAAGATAAGGTCAAAATGGAGACAAGATTTAGACATAAAGATTGCTACCACAATCCAATTGGGAGAATAGTGAATAGCCTTTCTGTCAGATCTGTGGAGAGAGGAGAAGTTTATGACCAACCAAGACACAAAGAAAATTATAAATTGCAAAATAAATAGTTTTGGCTATATTTAATTTTAAAAGTGTATAGCATAGACACAATGTAAAGACTTACAGACTGCCTTCTATGGGGGGGAGCAAGCTTAGGGGGGAAAAATTGCAAAATTCAAAAAAAAGTTTTTACATAAGTAAAACAAATGCAATCAAAATTACAAGGAAAGAGAAAAGCTGAGAAACAATTTTCACAGATTGTATTTCTGTTAAAGGACACATTTCTAAAAATATAGAGAGAATTAAGTCAAATTTAAAGAATACAAGTCATTCACCAATTGATAAGGGGTCAAATAATAAAAACGGGCAGTTTTCAGATGAAAACCAAGTCATATGAAAAAATGCTTCAAATCATTATTAATTAAATAAATGCAAATTAAAATAACTCCTGGGTACCATCTCATGCCTATCAGATCGGCTAACATGACAAAAAGGTAAAATTATCAATGTTGGAGAGGATGTGAGAAAACTGGGATATTAATGCATTATTTGCAGAGTTGTGAACTGATCCAACAATTCTGGAGAACACCTATGCCCAAAGGCAATAAAAGATAAAAAAAATGTACTATCTTTCATTCAGCATTACCTCTACTAGTCTGCATCCCAAAGATATCATAAAAAGGGGAAAAATCCATATATACAAAAATATTTTTAGCAGTTTAGAAACTGAGGGGATACCCATCAACTAGATAATGACTGAACATGTGATAGAATATGAATGTTCTGAGGTACTGCCCATAATTGGGCAGACATTAGAGAAGCCTGTAAAGATGAACTAATGCTGAGTGAAGTGAACAGAACCAGGGGAACATTGTACATATTAACAGCAACATTTGAGAGGATCAACTATGATGGACACAACCCCTCTCAGCAGCTTAGGGTTCAAAAACAATTCTGAGAAACTTCTTTTGGAAAATTTCAGCCACATCAAGAGAAAAAAACTATGAAGTCTGAATGTAGAGCAAAGAACAGTATGTTCACTTTTTAAAATTGTCTTTTATTCTTATTCTTTTCTTTCTCAGGATTTTCCCCCTTAGTTCTACTTTTTCTTTCACACATAACTAACTGGAATTATATTAAGCATGATTGTAGACATACAATCTATGTCAGATTGTTTGCTCCTTCGGGAAGGGGAAGGGAAGAGAAGGTAGAAAGGAAAAAAGAGGGTCAAAAAATGTATAGCTCAAAAGCTTACATAAGGATAAATGTTGAAAAATATCTTTACAAGTAATTGTTAAAAATAAAAATAAATAAGAAAAAAGAAGTAAGTAAAAAGAATACAAAAATAAATATTTCTAAATAAATGAAATCTACTGATGCAAAAACCTTATGCAAAACATATGGTCTATTTATATGTCACTATTCTTACATGTAAATTTATAAATAAAAATGTAAGTAAATAACATAATACAAGAAATTGCTATGAGAAAACATTTGATATAAGATCTGAATATATAATTAACAGTAAATAAAAAATCAATTACTAATTTATGCAAAGTAATTTAATATAACCTGAGTAAATGAAAAATTTCAATTTTCTATTGTTACTGACAGAACCTGTCATGAAATTATAAGTATAACCATAAGCTTCACCTCAAAATTAACCAACTGAAAACCAAGTATCTTAGAATTAACCTGCTAAAACATATAAAGGAAAGGACATTCCTACAAAGCATTCATTACATAAATAAAGATAGGTATAAAACTGGACAGATATATATTTTTGATAGCATAATTTAGAATGGAAAAATAATATAGATGAAAAAATGTGAAGAATATCAAGGCAAATTTATTTTTATGAAATAAGGTGAGGGTAACTCATGATAGACTTCAAACTATACAATAAAATAACCCATATTAAAAAAAAGAATTGTTGCAAAAACACAGTGGTGAAATTTACCTATCAAGCCCTATTTCTTACATGTACTAGGAATCTCACATGTTCTAGGAAACCTCACCCTGGTTGACGGATATTCTTCATTCTATATTGCCAGTTGCACTATGGATCTCAGAGACTGGATACCATTCTATACCCATCTTTACCGCTATATGGTGATAGATGTTCCCCACTTAAATGGTTTAAGGGTCATTTAACAAATCAGAATGAGCTTCAAGCCTTCATCCTACTGGGAACCCTGTCTCATTTCTAATCCTGGCTATATCACTCTTTTTCAATAATGTATGCTTGCCCCAATGTAGTCATTTTCCTGTAGAAACTGAAAAACATATTTAACTTCATCCAGTATATGAACCAAAAGGTATAGTAAGATATTACCAAATATCATTATGCTCACAATCCTCCACTTTTGAACTAAAACAGTATCTACATTGCATTTATTCCCATCTCTCTTAATGTATATGTATATCTCCTATATGTATGTCTCTCCTTTTCAAAATTTGTATGACCTTGTTCAAGTAAAGGCCAATTGTCTCTTCTGGAAAATGGGGATAAGGTTGTTTAAGAATGAAATGAAGATATGCATATAAAATGTTTCCTAAATCTTAAAGATCTATAGAAATGTTAGATGTTTCTTCTTTTTCTTCTACCTCCTCCTTCTTTTCTTCTTCCTCATTCCCTTTTCTTCTCATTCATTTTAATGACATAATTTCCACCCTTTCCATGATCTTAATATCCTTCATGAAGTATAATGTTCAGAACTGAAAACAATGTTCTTGATATAATCTAGCCTATTACATAAATATATTTTCTGAATTCTTAAGATTATACCTTTGTCATTCCTTTAAAGATTGAATCACCTATCCTGGCTTTCATAGTACTGCGGAGTCATATGATCTTGTAGACAACTAATGGGCCCAATGATTTTTTGACCTCATGCCAAATATTGGCTAGCCTTGCTTTCCCTATGTAAAATTGTGGAGTTTCTATTATAGACACAAAAGTAAGACATAACAAGATGGCATTCTAGGCTCTCTCCATTTGGGGTCTAATCTGTTTCTCTTGCCTATTTTTCACATTACTTTCAAAAATGGCTTAGTTTGCTTCACCCAGAAATTAATCTTGCATTTTCTTGCTGATGAGAGAAACTCTAGCGCTACTCTGCACCAACTGCAATAATATAAATATTTGAAGGGATCCCCTCCAGTCCACAGAACTTACCAACGAAGCAAATTACAAAGCCAAAGCAGAGGGAAAGCAAGAACCTGTTTGATCATTAATCACAGTTTGGGAAGAGAGCTTTCAGAGTATCTTGTCTTGACAGCACAGTAATTTCTGCTCTAGGTGTGGAAAAACAAAAAGGGAAAAAAAATCATGCATGAACTGTTTAAGCACACTTTGTC
The DNA here is from genome assembly GCF_037893015.1 of Macrotis lagotis. Lineage (NCBI taxonomy): Eukaryota > Metazoa > Chordata > Mammalia > Peramelemorphia > Peramelidae > Macrotis > Macrotis lagotis. The sequence continues at coordinate 5,977,141 of NC_133659.1, forward strand.
ACTAAGTTCAGCCCTAAGATTTGAAAAGAAAGTTCTGATGCTTAACTTTGGAATATTAAATAAAATCAAGCTCAAAAAGCCTTTCTAAATATGCAGTCAGTTCCTTTTCTCTAGGTACCACAATGATTAATCTTTGTGACCTGACTTTAAAAATGCAAAGACAATTAAATAGCTCCAGTTTGACTTTTATTTTGGGTGAAAACAAGGAGAGATTTTGCTTATTCTTTAACATCTTAATTGGCCTTTGGACAAAAAGTATAATTGTGCATAATGTCATTTGAGCATCTGATCACCCAACACAATTTTTTTTTGTAAAAGTCTTATGAGATCCAGAACTTTCCCTTCTGTAAATATTTGGCCAGAAGTTTGCTATTTGTTCTACAAAGCACAGTAATGATTCTTACAGCCTTGTATTATAGATTTATTAACACTGGCCATGGGTTGTCTAGCTGTCTACCCATATTCTCCCCCTGTAGTTTTCAAAAATGATGCTTTATTTTTTTTTTATTTCTTTGGAGGCATTGATCTAAATGGTGTTCCTTACTTTCAACTCCCCCTTCTTTTTATTACCCAATCTGGACTGAACAGAACAGAAGATGACTGACAACTCTCATCTAACCTGCCAGTCCTTCTGGGGTCCACTAGCAGCACTCCAATGGTTGTACATTGTATTTAACGAACCATGAAGATAGTCAGGCCCATAAAAAGGGAAAAAAGTTCTCCTGTCCTCAGAGCAGGAGGCCAGGTTCATCTCCTATTACAACTGTTTAACAGCCCGAGACATCTGCCTGAGACTGGGGAAAAGGTGAAATGGTGATGTAGTTGAGCGACTCGCCATGTCCTGTAATGAAGCATCTGGTCTGAAAACAGGGAGGACTTGATCTTGCTCAAAAGGTTCCCCAAGCAAAGGTGAAGTCAGCATGCAGGGAAAGAAGCAGGCGATGGAGCCAGGTTTGCTAATTGGAACTGGGGAGAGGGAGAGGTTCCAAAGCACCAGGAAAATAACTGGAACCTTTTCTCTCACTGATGTGCTATAGGATATCGTAATTGTCAGTTCCGTGAGATTTATGGCCATCCAATACTTTAAATGGGGGGATGGGACCACCAACCTGAGTATGTTAATATGGTTGGATATTTATAGAGCCATATATGTGTGTGTGTGTGTGTGTGTGTGTGTGTGTGTGTGTGTGCGTGTGTGTGTGCATGTGTGTGTCTATGTAAATACATATACACAGTTATTTATATATGCATATGTATGCAAATTTCTATGAATATACAAAATACCAACCCAATCATCTTGGGTTGTCTTAATACAGTTAGATATTTTATATACAGATATAGATAGATATAGATATAGATATAGATATAGATATAGATATAGATATAGATATAGATAGATATAGATATAGATATATAAAATCCTGGGTTATGTTAATATGATTAGATATTATATATTCATACGTATATTTATATAAATATATGTAAATATAAATATATAAGTATATATAGAAAATAGCCTAGTTTATATTAATAGGGTTGGATATTTTATATTTTTATATATGCTCATATCTCTATATAGTTGGATATAATATGGATGATATGGATGTGCTTTTCCTCATTTTACAGAAGGTCATGGAAGTCTCTGAGAAGTCAGTTGACATAGAGACATAACAAATGAGGTGGGATTCAAATTCAGATCTGCCTTATTCAGAGTCAGTATTCTATTCATTATGTGGTAATTGACCCTCTTCCAAGAGTGAGAATGGACAAACCCATCAATGCTTGATAAGAGGGAATGAAATTTGAAAAGAGGAAAAGAAGTCATCTGCATAGAGAGATTTTTTCTTGCTTGTTGATCACACTAGGACCCCCATTTCCCCTTTTCATGGCTTCGTGACATTTTACCCCATATGTGCCCTTTCCTGGCCATGCTTTTGGCCATTTTATTTATTTATTCCTGTGATATGAAATGGGATTGGGGAAATGATTTAGGGGAAAATCCATTAGTTTATGTCTCAAAGAGGCAACCATTATACCCTGGAGGCATTATCTAGTCATTTAAAGGTTATCTTCCTCATTATAATGTAAAGTTCCTGAGGGCAGGGCCTGGATTTGGCTTTTTTTTCATCCACAGAATTTAGTGGTTATTTTCACATAGTATTTAGTCACTTGACAATCATTAACAAAGCACTTCCTGTGAACTAGGTACAGTTCTAAGTGTTGGGGAAATTCTCCCCCTCTATGAGATCCTCTTTCTTGTTTTTTTGCCTTGATGTTTTTTCAATGAGATTGAAGGAAGAGTTAGAATAAAGTTAGGACTACATAGAGCAGAAGGATGGTTCACATATTTCCAATTCGTTTTTTTTTTTTAGGTTTTTGCAAGGCAATGGGGTTAAGTAACTTGCCCAAGGCCACATAGCTAGGTAATTATTATTGTCTGAGGCTGGATTTGAACCCAGGTACTCCTGATTCCAGGGCCAGTGCTTTATCCACTGCGCCACCTAGCCACCCCAATATTTCCAATTCTTATGTATATTAAGTAAGTAGTGAATCATGTGAGGGCTTGAGGGTCTTCAAAAAGCCTCTCTTCACTGTTCCTCATCTACAGTGTTGGGAAGTCCCAAGGGTTTTCTCCTTGCCAAGACTATAGGCCTTCTTCTTCACCTAGGCCTCTTAGAATGGAATGATTGGTCCACAACACTTATTGAGCCTGTGTGCTGGATATTCTGCTAAGAGCTCCAATTTCTTTCAGAAATACATCAAACATATTCTTGAGAAATGCCTTGTTGATCCCCTCAACTGCTAGTACCTCCATCTCAAAATTACAGGTAATACTCTTTCTGGATACTTTAACTCAACTCTTTCTCTTTCCTTTTCATTCCATTCCCTTCAAAAATCTATCTTATTTCTGGCCACTGCAGGAAATCTGCCCTCCTTGTGATCGTCCCTCCCCCAAATCTCATAGCCTTCCCCTCCTAAGTCCCTATTAGAGAAGAAAGGTTTCAATACTCAATAGTGTATATTCTTCCTTCTTTGGAGTAATTCCTATGAGAGTAAGGTTCAAGTCTTGCCCATCTTCTCCATTTTTCCATTTACTATAAAAGTTCTTTCTCATTTGTCTTCTTTCTGTGAGAAAATTTCCCTGATTCTACCTCTCCCTTCCCCTCTACCCAATGTATTTCTTTTTTGTCACCCTACATTCTCATACCTTTTTCCTATAAAGACTCTGTTCAAGTGGCCTGATAAGGATAAAGTTCTTAGGAGTAACATGTATGTTCTTTCCAAATAGGATTATAAAGAATCTCACTCCATAGAGAGACTTATAATTATTCTAATGTTTACCTTTCTCTTGAATCTCTTCTTTCATTGTCAGATTGTCTATTCAGCTCAGTCTTTTTATCAGGATTCTTTGTAAGTCCTTTATTTTTTTTGTTCATTTTTTTTTCATCTGAAGGATTATGTTCAATTTTGTTGGATAGATGACTTTTTAATTATAATTCTAGTTGCCCTCTTGAATATCATATTCTCATATTCCAAGTGATCTGCTATTTTAACACGGAAATTCCTAAATCCTCTGTTATCCTAACTGTGGCTTAATAATATTTGACTTGCTTCTTTCTGACTGTGTGTAATATTTCCTCCTTGACCTGGGAGCTCTAGAATTTGGCTATCATGTTCCCCTGAATTTTCACTTTGGGACACTTTTCAGGAGATATTCAGTGTATTCTTTCCATTTCTATTTTATCCTTTATATCTTATCTTATACCAGCATATTTTTCCTTTATAATTTCTTGAAATATAATATCTAGGCTATTTTATTCAACATGACTTTCACCTAGTCCAAAAATTCTTAAATTATGTTTACTCAATTTACTTTTAGGATCTTTCTTTTTCCATTGAAATAGTTCATACTTTCTTCAATTTATGTTTTATTCCATTTTGAAGTAATATGAAATAATTGGCTTCCCTACTTGTCCAATCATAATTATTAGTGAATATTTTCTTCAGTGAGTTTTTGTGCATCTTTTCCCAATGAACCAACGCTGCTGTTTAAGGCATTCTTTTCTTCAGTGAATTTTTATGCCTCTTTTTACGAGTAGTCTACTGTTTTCTTTGGCAATTTTTTATTCTATCTTTAACAGTCTATTAATTCTCTTCTCATAATTTCCTTGTATCATTCTCATTTCTTTTTCCATTTTTTTTCTTTACCACTCATCTCTTTCTTCAGATCTTCCAGAGATTTTTGGAGATCTTGAGTTCAATTAGCATTTTTCTTTGAGTCTTTGCCTGTAGCTGTTTTCACATTCTTGTTTTTAAGTTTATGTCTTGGCATTCCCTGCCACAATAATAACTTGGTATGACTAAGTCCTTTTTGTTATTATTGTTTGCTCATTTTCCCTGCCTCTTTCTTCACCATGAGCTCTGTGTTAAGGTTGGGCTTTGTTCTCCTAAGATGAAGAAGCACTATGTCAAGTTTTAGGGGTTTTTTAAATTTTTTTCAGAGTTACTTCTGGGAAATTGTGATTTTTTTGATTCTTCCCAGATAGAGTGATCCAGACAGAGAAGTGTACACTTCTCTTCTGATCTGAGCTCTGATCTTTACTCAGGAAGAATCTCTGCTCATCTGCAGCCTTCTGTGCCAGAGTTAACTCTTGGCACTGGAATTATGATCAGATTTCCTTCTTTCCTGCAGACACAAGTGCCAGTGTCCTCCTTGGATATTGAACTGTGATGAGGAGCCCTTCTCCCTTGTGATAAGTATTTCTCTTCATTCTAAAATGTCAATCCAAAACTACTAATGAGTAATAGAGTTGTCAATTAGCACAAGCTTTACCCAGTGCCAGCAAAGACACTTCTGTAATCCTTTCTGATCAGATATCTGACTCCCTTATCATCTCTGGGTTGATAGTTCCTGAGGCTGCTGTTGCTACTGTCTCTACTCCCCCCAAAACCCCATCATGGTACTCCTACCATGCTCCAGTCCTGCACCCAACCTGGTATTACAGACCTATCCTTAAGACCTCTAAATTATCTTTTTTTTTTTAGTTTTTTTTTTGCAAGGCAAATGGGGTTAAGTGGCTTGCCCAAGGCCACACAGCTAGGTAATTATTAAGTGTCTGAGCCCAGATTTGAACCCAGGTACTCCTGACTCCAAGGCCCGTGCTTTATCTACTATGCCACCTTAGCTGCCCCTAGACTTCTAAATTATCTTAAGCTCAAAAATGTCTTCCTCTGAATTGTTGGTTCTCTGCCACTAAAAATCTTAATTTGAAGCATTATTTAAAGTTGTTTGGAATCGATATTCCCCCATCTTGGATCTACCTGCAACAGAAGGCATTTCCATATGTTCTGATTTAATTGATTAACTCTACTAATGGCTATAAGGTTTGTCTGCAGTGAACTATTATTTCCAGGGCTCTTTTTATTTGGCCCCTGGAATGTATTCCTAGAATTTGAAGGGAAGAGTTAGATGATGTGGTGATGGTGGTTTGATCACCTTATACCTCATGCTTCTTTTCTTTCCCTCAAAGTATTTTACTACATCAGTTATACTGGTTTATCTGTCCCTCTAGGGGGGATGTCAGTCAGTAGTTGCTGAACATAGACAGTCCCTTCTGTACATGGGTGATCCTTAGCATGAAGGCCCCTGTAGTTATGCTGGAATTATGGTCAAATAGGCTGGGGTCACTGATATTCCCAAGAATATTGGCTTATTTGCTAATTGATGCCAGTTGGTCAGTGTCTGGTGTTTGGAGGGGGGAAGGCTGGGGAATAGCTGTTTCCTTCTCTACTGGGATTACTTCCCTGGATAATGACTGCATGGGCTGGTCTAGAAGTGGCACAATTGTATGAGGATGGGGGGGAGGGAGGATGCCATTGATATTTTTAGAGCTCAGAATTTTAGTCTATCACTATTTGGTTTTAAGGTGATAGTGGTACTGTTTTGACTCCTCTGGAATATGCCTTACCTCATCTCTCCCTCAAGGGACCTTGCTACTTTGACTATACTTTTGTTTTTTAATTGCCTTCCCAAATACTGTGTCTATGGTGGCAAGTATGAGGAAGCTAAGGATCCTTCAAATCTTTGAGCTATTAGTAAACACTCCTATGTACCAGATTCTAGCCTTGTTAAGCTCTGACATTCTATTAATGGAAAAACATCTATGGAGATACAAAATTTTCAGTCAAAACAATCATGTCTGACTCTTCATGATACCATTTGGGTTTTCATCACAAAGACACTGCATTGGTTTGTCATTTCCTTCTCCAGATCATTTTACAAATGAGTAAACTGAAGCAAACAGGGTTAAAGGACTTGCCCAGGATCACACAGGTAGAAAGTGGTTGAGGTCAGATTTGAGTTTGGGACTTCCTGACTCCATGTCTGGTGCTTTATGTATTATAGGACTACCTAGTTGCCCCAAGATAAAATATGGACAAGGAAACTTCCTTGAGAAGAGAACATTAACAATGGTGGCCTCCCTATCTCCATGCTTGGAATGCATATGTATCTAGGCACTATAATATATATGTATATGTATTTGTCCATTTCTATGCATATATACATATATTTATTCAAATTGTCTTAAAGGAGGACTGAGCTTTGGGAATGCCCTGGCATTCCTCAATGCCTTCCCTTTAGGATTTGGTTTCATTTGCCATATATCTTATATATGCAAAGTTGTTTGTATGACATTTCCCCTATTCAAATAGGAGCTTCACAAGTGTAGACTGGTCAAGGCTTTGTCTTTTCTTTGTATCTCCGGTGCTTAGTGTAGCCCTGGCAAACAGTAAGTACTCAATAGTTGCTTCATGACTGAGCAACCACATAGGATAATCAGGAAAGGGCCTTGAATAAGAGGTAGAACTGGAGAACTTGAATGTTTGGGGGAGAAGATGGTAACAGCCAGGCCAGCTCGATGGCAGCCTGGAAGAACTGAGATCCATTCTGTTTTCAGATTCTTACTTACTCGATCTGTGACCCTGGGGCAATGACTTAAGAACTCTTCGACTCATTTTTTTTTCATCTATAAAATGGGCGTACCAGCACCAGCTTCCCAGAATTGCGACAAACAAGTGAAATCGAAGTCACAAAGTACTTAGCGTCATGTAGTCTTATTACCAATACCCTTGATAGCGGGGATCAAGAGGAAAATAACACAATAAGAAGATTTCGCGGGCTACAGTAGACAAGAGACATCAAACAATTGGAATTCCATATAGTCCCCAGCTTTGTCTAATGATCATCCTCCAGGGACCCATTTCCAGAGAGTTTTCCTGTTCTACCTTTGGGACATTCCTTTTCAAGAACCTGTGAAGTCTCCAACAAGACAGGAATCAAATCTGGAAAAATACCATGCTGATCACATAACTACCAATTGTAAGCCAATTGTCAATAAAGTCAATTCATTTGAAAATAACTTCCTAAAACATCCAAGTTTTAGGCAGGTGAGGCGTTTTACTGCTACTCTGCAAAGTAAGTAAAACTTCTGCCTAATCTAGAAGGAGAAATAAATATTTGTGTCCCCATAAGCTGTTCTTTCGCACCATGATTTTACTATATGGGAATTTTGCTGCAAGCAGAAAAATGTACTAACATTCTAAAAGAAGAAAAATGGAAAGACATTCTATTGGTCTGTATCACATAAGCCTGACCTTTTAAATATGTATTCAGAGATTACCTTGTTTATACTGCTTATGACAGGATTCTGTTATCCAGCTGAAGATGAACTTGACCAGGGGTTGAATGCAAGTCAAAATTCATATGTTCCCTGAAAAAAAATTAGATTCTTAAGTATCCTTTTGGCTCCTGGTGTGAATAATATGAAGCATTAGTTTGTCACGCTGTCCAGCAACTATATAAATATAGCCCATGTTTATTTGCCCTTTAAAATTTGTAACAAGCAAAGTATTCATTTAATTTATATTGGGGCACTCTACAATAAGCTTAGGATATTATCATCTGTTAGCACCACAATAAATAGTGAAGAGGTATTCATCAGAGATTATCATTATTCATCAACTACTTCTAATGACTGTACTTAATTCTTTCTAACAGCCCCAATCTGTCAGCGATGCTATTGTAGATAAAGCAGAGAGCTTTAAGATTTCAGCCATTTATAGGTTCCTATAAAGACAGTAATGTATAAGTAAATAGAACCTAGGTTTAGAATCTGCAAGTCCTGAGTTCAGATTCTGTCTGTTAGCTTGATGGGCCATTTAATACCACTGAGTCATAGGTGATGAATAAATAGCAGTTTTTGGTGATGAATGAAATTTCCACATAGGGAGACCTGCCACTGGGATGTGGGGCAGCTAGGTAATACAGTTCCTATAATGTTGGCCCTTGAGTGAAGACAACCTAAGTTCAAATGTGGCCTCAGACACTTGCATAATTCTGAGCGAGATGTTTACCCCTGTTTGCCTCAGTTTCTTATCTGTAAAATGTTCTGGAGAATGAAATAACAAACCACTCCAGTATCCTTGCCCAGAAAAGAGTCACAAAGATTCAGATATGACTGAACACCAACTAAACAAAAGCAGCATATAGGCTCATACCTATCTATATGTCTATCTATGTAGGTTCATATCCCAATTTCTATTTCTCATTGAAAAATATCACAGTTATATTCAATTTATATTACTATGTATGCAGAATTTATCGATGATTTTTTTATTTAAAAAACTCCCTAAACAGGACTTCTGTCCATTTGTAAGAATTGCAACTTATCAGTAATTTTAGTGGCTAGGTACTTGGAAGTTGCCTGTGACATATAACATTGAATCTCACCAAGTGTCACAATTATCAGAAGCTGGAAATTAATCACATTATATTATAATATAAATTCATTAATAGCATATAAATATTTTAGTATCAGAGATCAGGCAGTGATGCCTAAATTTCAAATATATAACAGGATTATATCATACGTATTATCTATAAATACATATGATACATATATTCAAGCATATCTATACATATATAGGCACTAAGAGATTTGCTGTCTTGCCAGAACAAACCTAATCACACAGCTAGTTAGATTTTATTAATCAGGGACAGAATTTGAAAACAGGTCTTCCATTCAGAATATTATCCTAGGTCAAAAGCCAAATGAGCCACCAAGGCAAAAGATTCAGCCCATGAATCTGAAACTGATGGTGGGGTCCAAGGATCTGACTCCCATAAGGAATATGGACATGACACCTCAACCAGGACCACAGAGTCCTGAATGTCTTTTTGTCTCTTTTCTTCAGGTTTCATCATTTTGCAAAAGCAGAAGGTCCTGGATGGCTAGTGGCAAGAGTAGAATCTGCCAGAGCAGCTGTGTTTGGAACAGAACTATCAACCTCAAGCTTAAAAAGAAGGGGAAAACTAAGACCAAAAGAGGGAATAATCCCTGGAAAGTGGATCCCCTATGGTGTTTGATTGGGCAATCCCAAGGAAGAGTGAAAAAAAATTGATTAACAATTTTGTAGGTGTTAGGTTCCAAGAAGGCTTAAATATTAGCTTCCCAATCCTCTGGTGCTCAATTATTCTATTTTCATCTGATCGTTCTATGATTCTTTTGCCTAATAGATTTTAAGAAATGATCTGAAAGAGACCTCAACAGCAAACTCTTTGGGTGACCTTGATCATAATGCCCTGGAATACATTCCCCTACAGACTTTGCTAATGCTCAGCAATTGCTCCAATCTCAGAGAAAGATACCCCCAAATGGATCTGAGACTCACTCCCTTTTTTTCTTTCTTTTTAGCATGACATTACTAATGTTTACTACCATGAGACTAGAATTATGTTAGGTTTGCAGTATATAAGTACAAATGTGAAAAGCCACTGCCTTCAAAGTTCTTAAATTAGGCCTAGTGTGTGCTTCACATACTATTATCACTTAATGATTTTTAATTGATTGTTAACAAAGTCAACTTTTAGCTCTTTTCTGAAGTGGACTATAAAATAGGATGCTAATAATGCATTTTGATTTGGTCTTGCACTAAATTAATTACTGAAAAGGGAATGAATAACAGAAAGGCTAAACTAGCTGCAAAAATTGGTCAATAATTTTGAGGAGGGGTACTAAAAACTGGGCCAATCAGACCTGAAAGATAATTGGAAATTCAACAGAACACAGCTTCTCCCCTGCCTTCTCAAATGGAAATAGTATTTTTACCTCCAAAGATTAGTAAGGTGACTGGTGATCGATAAATTCTATTTGACAGATAGTTTGATTGACTCTTCCCTAGAAATAATCTGGATTGGGTCCCTGGACCCTTGCCTGTAGTAGTTCAACTTTTGTTTCTTCTCACTGGAGGGCCAATTATCTCTACCACTTCCCAGATTGCTCCATGCCATACTCCCTAAGGACCTACTAGTCCTTGTCCAGTTTCCAAATGGATCATTGTTTCCCAATAGACTATAAACTTCTTGAAGGGACTTTTGCTTTGTCTGTAATTGCATTTTCCCAGAACTAGCACAACTCCTGGCACATATAAAGAAGTTCATAAATAATTGATTTCTGTCCTTTTCCTATCTATCCACCTACCCATCCATGTATCTATGGATATTTATCTCCCTATCCTTTCTATTCATCTAGAGGCCTAAGAGTTTCAGAGATGTCCATCTGCCTATTATTTCTCTATTGGGTCCTACTCTAGATCCTGAAGATAAGAAGGCAAAAGTGAAAGGACAGTCCCTATCTCAAGGAGTTCAAAATCCAGGCAAAAGTGATGACTAACACATATACCAAATCAGCACCATGTAACTCTGGAAGTAAGGTGCCGCCACCTGGGAGAACAGAAACACCCTCATGTTGAAGATGACATCAAGCAGTCACAGCAAAATACTGGGTGTAGGACATTCAACTAGTACTCCAAAGCATGATGGTAGGAAGGGTTTGTTGGGGCTGTTGTTAGTGGTTTGTCCTTGTTTGTTTGTTTTTTTCCTGTTGTTTGACAGAATTATTTAGAAATGCAAGCATTAAGGCTGCTATCCAAGGAATGACAAAAGACTATGGAGGATTCAAAGGGATGGTAGTGAGGAGGGGGGGACTATAGTTTAGTTCAGACAGATAGTCCAAGCAAAGGACTGGATATGAATTAGGGACTGGTGAATAAAAGAAACAGTAATAAGGTCCATTTCCTGGACTATTGTGTGTGGGTGAAGAAGAAGAATCTAGATTATGACTTGAAAAGGAAATTATTAGCAGATTAAAAAAAGACTTTAAATGTAAAATGAAGGACTTCCTATTTGATTATTTTACTGGTAAGGATCCCTTGGAAATAGTTGAGTAGAATAGTTTTCTTCTCTCTCTCTCTCTAATCATATATATATATATATATATATATATATATATATATATATATATATATATATATGTATGTATATATATATGAGAGTGAGGGATTATGTGCATATGTATATAGGCACAAGGACAATATAATATGTATGTATGTATGTATATGAACATATATTTGTGCATTTCTATGCACATATGAATACATATATACATACATACAAATTGTCTTGAAGGAGGACTATGCTTTGGGAATGCCCTGGCTGCTTTGATGTTGACAACTCTTAAGTCCAGACTGTATCACTCCCATTCCAGGAAAATATCAAATTTTAGAAGCCAGAGGTCATTTCATCTTTCTCTTGGCATTCACAGAACCTACCTTCATACCTTCCGCATAGTTGCTTTCTATGCATTGCTGGCTAGGGACTAGGGCTCTACAAGATGGAGGTTTATGATTAGTTTGTGTTTTTTTTTAATGGCTGAGAGGAAGTAAAGGAAATTGCCCAAGATCACACAGGTGTTGAACAGCTGATCCTCAAAACAAATCCAGGTCTCCAGATTCCAAATAGCTGGTGTTTCCCTCATATGTCATGTTGCCTCTGACTGTGATGGAATGTTCCCAAAGTCATAAGAATCTGGCTTTTTCTGCTTAGATAGTTTGGGCCAAAACCTTTCCAGTTGGGTAGGTAATGGAGATACCCTTGTCGGCACCCAAAGTCCAACTCAGGAAGCAGAAACCGCCAAGAACAATAAAAGCTCAGTGATCCATAGCCACTGGAGGACAGCTGTTCAGAGTTCTACAGCTCCAGCCCCATGATCCCTTTAGAACTCCCTCAGAATCCCTTTAGGCTGGAGTTTGGGAAACCAAGTTTTAGACACATATCCCACATTTCCTATCAATTACAAAGATTTTTTTTCTAAGAAAATGAACTCCACCTGGTGTGAGACTTACTATTCTCATTCCTTAGGCTTAATTCTTCCTGAATCTTAATTCATTATTACCAAACACAAAAGATTTTACTCTATAAAACACCTTATGGGTTCACTGTGTTTTCTTTATTACAAATGGATGGCCAAACAGACAAAGCAGATAGAGCAAGCTCCAACCCCTAAACAAATCCATATAACCTCTTAGCCAGATGTGCACAGTGAATAAATCATATTATGGTTTCATCAAGGGCTTGGGGAAGGCTTCTCTGTGACTAGAATCTTGGCAGCGTATACTGCTCATTAGGGAAGGGAGGCTGAGGCCCCAGCTGGAATAGTAGCCAGTGGAACAATATGAGTGAGTAGAGTGTTTGTGTGAAGTGGAGTCCTAACAAAGGCAAAGTAAACAGCTCATTTTTACCAGAATCCCACATTCGCAATCTAAGAAGACAAAAGGCTATAATAAGGGAATAAACTTAGAAATCCCATTATGACAGAGCTATAAAAAGTAGCATTGCAATATGAAGTAGCCAACGGGAACTATGGAAAAAGGTACATGGGTGACTTGTCAGCATTATTTTTAACTGAATTTTAATTGAATTATTGTTGGAAAATTTTTGAAATATATCAATTATTAGCACCAAATTAGAGGACTAAAGATTTAGATAATACATGAATGAAAAAATAATGCATTTATTATGTGCTACTATGTGTAATGATCTTTGCTAAGAGCTGGGGGAGCAAAAATTGAAAAGATATTCCTTGATATCTCCCAAGATAACATAGGAAAATTCAGGGAATCAGTAATGGGAATGGAGTCAATGTGAAGTCAGCTAGCATGTAGGTCAGGGATTCCAGAAAGTCAGGAAATGCAATGGAAAATTCTGATATGGGGAAAGAGCAAAGAAAATAGTGAACAAAACATTTATTTAGCATTAGGTTCTGTGGTTAACACTTATTTTGCTGATATTTGATTTGGAATTTTCTTGTTTTTAATGAATGTCTCTATGAATAATCCACTTATATAATGTCTAAAGTTGTTGCAAGATCCATAGATTCATTGGACTATAGATTTAAACCCTAAATAATTTTACTAGTCACTAAGTCCAGCACCCACATTTTATAGATGAGGAAACTAAGGCAAAGTGAAATAAGTGATTTGCCCATGGTCACACCAGCAGGATTTGACCTTCGGTTTTTCTACGTTTTGCCTTGTGGATGTCTGCAGGATTTAGAATGGCTACATTTTCTTTGGAAATGAGAATTATTGCATGGATGCTCTTGTTCAGTTGTTTCTTATCTTACTCTTCAGGACCCCATCTGGGGTTTTCTCGGCAAAGATACTGGAGCAGTTGCCCATTTTTCTTCTCCAGCTCATTTTACAGAGAAGAAACTGGGTGCTATTTATATATGTGTGGCTTCTATGACCTGAAAAGTCATCATGTACCAGGGTGCTTGAAGAAAATTTATGATTGAAACAAGTAGAAAAGAAGAGGGAGTACATTCCAGATTTAGGAGATTGAAAACCTGTGGAGACCAACATTTTGGAAGGAGTCAGTATTCAAAAGGATGTCAAGAAGTCATTACCCTTGGGCAAATTTAATTACCTTCATAATCTAGTAGATCTGTAATTTCCTTGATATGGATATATCACAGTGGTTCCAACCCAATTACACATTCCTAATCCCAATATGCTTGTCTCCTTTATACCCTTGCACAGAGGGTTTACTGAATAATTCTAGGAGACTTGTCTAAGACGTCCTAACGTTAGGGCACCAATGGAGCAGTTGGACTATTCATTCTTATCTTTACACAGGGAATCCACCTCCCTTTGTCATCATTTATTTCTTGGATAATTTCATTTATTAATGATGTTTGATTGAAATAAACAAATATAATTACCTAGCTATGTGGCCTTGGGCAAGCCACTTAACCCCATTTGCCTTGCAAAAAAAAAAAAAAAACTAAAAAAAAAAGAAATAAACAAATATTTGATTTTTAAAAATCATCTTTGGATAAGAACAGAATAGAGGAATAACTTGTATGATGAAATATCTTTTGCTTGTTTGTTTGCTTGTTTTTCAAGCAATGCAAGCTTACCTTAGGAGTTTATTGCATGCCAGACAAAAAAAGCAGCATCAACTTAGATCATGTGAATGAAAACATGACTTGATAACTTAGAGTTTTTCCACTGCCTGCCTGATCTGATCACATTATAATACATACTCATTTCAGTTTTGCATTCCCTAGGTTGGGAGAGACATTAATAAGCTGTTGAATATGAAGAGGGTACTTCTACCCTTCCTTTCTCTTCCATGAAGCCTTCAGAGAGAGAGCTCTTTTGCTGAAGATCTTTAATAGGATCTTACTTTTGGCTAACACTGTCTCCTGTGTGATGATTCTTTGAGTTTACTGATAACTCATACATATAACATATATATATATATATATATATGTTATATGTATATAACACGCAGAGAGAGACAGAGACAGACACAGAGACAGAGTGAGACAGAAACAGAGACAGAGAGAGAGAGAAAGAGAGAGAGAGAGAGAGAGAGAGAGAGAGAGAGAGAGAGAGTTTATCTCAAAGCCTGTGGTATCTATGACTGGACCACAAACTCCCTAAGCGCAATGGTCATGATTTACCTACCATTCCAACTTCATTCACCAGCACAGTCCTCTTTCCACAGTAGTTGGTACATCACTATTTGTTGGCTTCAACGATTAGCAGACAATAACATTCAATATCCATTGAATGATTTTGTAAGGCAAGTAGAGCTGAAAATCTGCTTATATTTGTTATTAAGAAGAGTCTCCTGTCATTTTTTCCCTGGAAACAAAACTTCAATATGCTATTATCCCACATATTAATAACCATTCAAGCAGGGGAATCATCCAGTTCCTGCCTAGACTTTTATCCCCTGGTAAAGCCACAGCCAGTAGGCACCAGAACCAGTAGCTTCCCTATTGTCCTACCAGTGGACATTGCGATAGTGAAAGATCCTTGAGTAATTTATAATAGGGAAGCTCCCTTTGTTAATTCAGATCACAACCCAACTAAGACTTTAGTAAAAAAAAAACTATTCAGTTTCCTGAGATTCAGAGAGGTTAAGCAATTTTCCCGGGGTGACATGGATAATCAGTTTAAAAAACTAAGTCTTGAGCCCATTACTTCTTACCTCTGAGCAGAGTATTCTGGGCCATGCATGGCCTCTGGAAGAATTCTGCTAATGAAAATTATAGGAAATCAAGAAGAGATCCCCACAGACAAATTCTTTCTTTTTTCACACAGTTATCTTTCTTGTTAGAGTTAAGAAAGAGTTCCTTTGACTTTAATTAGTGCATCTTCCCCTGATAGCCAAGTGATCTATTGAACAAAATAGTATAGATTTTAATGAAGCAACAACTTCTGATGGAGCCTTCTTTTCACAAACACATTTACTTGGCTAATCAGTGAACCAGAAAAACACAGTGCTTGTACCTGAGGCTGAAGCATTTCGTTTTCCCCCTGAGGTCTGTAGCACTAATGAGTATTGATGACATCTGTGTATGAATCACAAAGAAGTTGGCAATTTGAGTTTTCAGAGTAGAAAAGGGAAATAAATTCATTCATGCAACAAACATTTATTGAGGAGCCACCCTAATCAAAGTACTGTACCGGGTAAGGATGCAAGGAGGAATGACATCTTCTCCCTCTTTTCCAGTATCCTGGAATCTAAAGAGATTGTAGGTACCTAATTATTTGGATATAGTACTTCAGGGTCTCCCAGATAGAACTGTCACTTGTTCCCTGAACTCACCATTGAATCTCTCATCTCCATGTCCTTTCCCAGCATACATCCCATGCAGGAAATGCACATCTTCCTCACCTCTTCATTCATCTCTTCTAATCTTTATTGCTTTCAAGACTCATATCATGGACACTTTCTTACAAAAACCTTTCTGGACTTTTCTATGACTTAAGGCTCTTTGCTTCTCAAATTTCCTGTAGTTAACTATCTATATCAAAGATTTTGAATCTTGGATCCCTTTGGCAATCAATCTGGAGAGCACCCAGAATAGCATTTTTAAAGGTAATAAACTAAAATACAGGGATTTCAATGGAAAGCAATTATATTGCAATATAATTAATGAAATTTTTGGAATTTTGGTTTTATTTTGTTATGAGCTACAAGGTAAGAATTTCTTCTCTCCATTTCATGCAGATCAGAGGTATCAAACATGAGGCCTGGGATCAAACTCCCAAATTGAACCCAAACCAGATTAAATTGTAATTTTAAATAGTTGGCAAAATAAATAAAAATATGCTAAATAATGATAATGTTAATGTATGATTTTCTGCCAATACATGCCAATATTTATTATTATTATTATTACTCTTCTTCCCCATTTTCTTCCATCTCTTCCTCTTCTTCCTCTTCTTCTTCTTCTTCTTTTTCTTCTTCCTTCTCCTTCCTCCCTCTCCTCCTCCTCTTTTTATTTCTCCAAACACATAATCTTTGTTCCATAAAGATACTGCTAGTACATCACAAGTTCTATCCATGTCTGAAAAGATTTGAGTATGACTTTGACATCAGACTTTGAGCCCAGAATCAGAGAAAAAGTGTAGCTGAGACTAGACAAGCCTCAAGTAAAGACATATCATAGTGACAGGATAAAGAATTATCAAATGTTAACTATCATCTACCAAACTGTAAAAGGGATGCAATCTGCATGGGAATACCAAGAAAGACAAAAATTGGATTTCATGATGTATGCAAGTTTGGAAATGAGATACACAAAGTCAAATACAATAATATTTTTGCTAAAATGAGAAATAACACCTTTTTTCCTCCTTAAATGTTAAAATTATCTAATAAGTTTGGAAATGTAGATGGAATGGTACAACTGTCATACTTGGATATAGAAAAAAAGCAAAATCTAATGCTATTCCTAGTAGCAGAGTGAGATATCAGTTGACCCTACTAAGATAAGAAGTTCAACCAATCTCCTTAGTGAAACAAGATCTCCCTTTAGAACAAAGGCACATGTCTGGCTCATTATTTATTGGAGGGGGCAAGATGAGGAGCATCACCAGACAAAGAGGTCTTACTGAAATGTAACCTAGAAAGCAAGTCTGAGGATTCAGCTTTTTCTGACTGTTATTCCTTTTCCCATGGCCTCTTCTGGATTATGTAATTCAAATAGTTTTCTTCAGGGCCACCACATCATCCGGAAATCAAGGCAGATTTCAGTGCAATGGCTGGATTCCTGTATGTATTAGGATTGATTAGCTGCATTCATGAATCTATAATCACACCTGCAAACGATGAAGAAATCTATAGAAATGAGAAGCATTTTGAAAAAAATGCCATAAATATGCATGCAGTGTATATTGCCAGAAATATCATAATAAAAATAGTTTGTAAGTATTCAGGATCCAGCAATGATACTTTTATTTTCCAGATGTCAAGACTCAGCCAATTTTGCTTAAAGATAATAAACCTGTGGGTTGACATTCAAAAGTCAACATTCACATGGCTCATCCAGCTGTGGTTGTCTCACATGGAGCCAAAATGATAGTTTTGAATGAATTGTACAGTCATGTCCAACTCTCTGTGACCCCATGGACCACAGCATGAAATTTTCTTGGTAAATTTACTGAAGTGATTTTCTATTTCCTTCTCCAGTAGATTAAAGCAAATGGGGTTTAAATGACTTAACTAGGATCACATAACTTGTGTCTGAAGACAGATTTGAACTCAGATCTTCCTGACCCCAGACCCATCTCTCTATCTACTAAACCTTTAGATGCCTAAATTAAACAAAGGCGTCCTCTAATTTTAGTGTGTTTATATGAATACCATTAAGGCCTGATGGTTGAAGAAGATATAATTTCACTAAAATTTATAGGCTGAATCTATTATCACCCACCATAACCTTCATTCTATGACTGAAGGCTTCTTTTTATTATTAAAAATCAAATATTCCTTGAAGGCATAATTTTTGAGCCTCAAAAAGCCTTTGAATTGACCAGTAGGCTGAAATCTATTAAGATGAGATTTTATATTGATTAATGTAATCTAATTGTATTAATCTAATTAATGTAATCTAATATTACTCTTGAGTTCAAAAATGTATCTCTCCAAGTTCAAAGAGGAGACATAGAAAACATCAGTTAGTCTGATAAAAGATCTTGGACTTTAGGTGGACAATATATTTCATATGAATCAGTAATATGGTGTGGTATCAAAAAGGGTTAAAATTAATTTGGACTTCCTCAAGTCAAACCTAATGTGATGGAGTCTTGTTGCTTGGGCAATAGTTCCTCTGTAATCAGATTTGTTCAGACCATAACTATTTGAGATCTGGTTGTAAAATTTTGGAAAGGACATGGACTGGAGACCCTAGAAGGATAGTGAATGACTGAGTTTATGCCTTGTGAAGATGGAAGAAAATTGGAATGTTTAGCTTGGAGAAGAGAAGGCTCTTGGGGGGTGGAGAAAGAATAACTATTTTCCAATGATTTGGCACATATTAGTCTTAATTTCAGAGGAAAATGCAAGCAAATAAAAACAAAACAAGCAAACTTTTCCAACAATGAAAACTGAAAGTAGAATGAATGTTATAGAGGGGGATGGGTTTCCATTCTTTGTCCATCTCCAAGCAGAGGCAAAATGACCACTTCTCACATCTGGTGTAATGTTGACTCCTTTTGGTTATAGTTTAGGCTAATTGGTCTCTGAATTCCCCTCATGTTCTCAAATTTTGCTCTTCAAAAGTTGACTGTTCAAATCCAAGATTTATGAAGCCTCGTCAGATAGCAATTTGTCTTTATTTTAAAATCTATTTATCTTAGTCAATCGTCAGCAAAATATGAATAGTAGGGTGGTCTCAAATAGAGAAAAAATGTTACTTTGAACTGAGATTAGATAAAAAGTTTGATGTCCAAGATGGAGACAGTGATTGTCCCCCTTTTTATTGGGGGTAAGGCAACATTTGAAGCAATGCATTAAATTGTGGAAGTTTCAGAAACCAGAGCACCTTCCACCTGCATCTGTCATTCTGAGGAGCCTTTAAAATGTGCATATGATCTTTGTACCAGAGATGTTCTGCCCTATTTTCCAGGTGAAGAAATTGAAATTAGAAGAGATTAAGGGACTTGCCATAATCACACATGTGCAAAGTGAATATAGCTTGGAAGAGATGCTGATAGCAATGGAGGTTTCTATATCTGTATTGAGAGAACAAAAGTTTGAGTAAGTCATACAGAGCACACAACCTTAGGGTAGAGCTTTCTTAGTGTCCCCTTTTACTGCCATTTTATTATAATTGAGATTTCAAAGAACTCCATTCAGATATAAGTGGGACATTCACAATAAAGTGTCTCCAAACAGCACAGGACAGTCACATAGTGGCCACATCAATGTCTCTATTTTCTAAGATCTGACACCTGTCTCTAAAATAAGCTGTCCTGGTTGTCTTCCACAGGAAAAAATAGTAACCCCACATCTTGTTGCATTTAAGCTAATATTCTGTCAGCAATTATTTTTAGACCCTGGTATTCCTCAGAAATGGGCAGACATAGGCAAATCAATTCTAAATACACTTTATTCTTTTCCTAAAGAGGCCCTTACAACAGAAGACCTTTGACTATACCCAAGCAGAGATTCACATCTTAAGGCATCTTATTTATAAAGTTCCTCTAAGATTTGCTCTCAGTCTCCCATAAATAATGTAGACATTCCTTCTGTTAAATAAGGTCTATGGATTTAACTGTTCCACCATGCTATCAAATAGCAACACTAAGATATATATATATATATATATATATATATATATATATATATATATATATATATATATATATATATATATATATTCAAGTCAAAAAGTGGTGAATAAAGACTGAAATCACAGCCCCCATTCTTAGGGAGTCTTGTTCCTATTCTTTCCAGAGTGATTAGGGTAATAAACTACATCTTAAAGCACAGAAATGTATTAGGGTCGATTTAGACAATACTTCCTGCATCCAGAATGAGGTTTGGAAAGTTCCTTGCAAGAAGTTCAGAATCAGAATGAAAGATGCCTAGGGCAGGTGGTGGTGGGAGAGTCATATGATACAATCGATAGTAAACAAGAGTCCCCAGTGCATCAGAACCATCAATTGGTGCTCTTTCAGTTCTGCTATGGACCACTAGGAGAGGTAGCTCACTACCTTCAATGATAACTCAGCACTTTATATTATCTTAAACTATTGGATTTTCCCTTCTTATTGGACTAAAGTTTCTCCTTTGAAACTTGTAACTATTATTCTTAGTGCTTTCTTCTTGGGATAAATAGAAAAAAATTCTTAAAAGAAATAACTCTTTTCCATGGTCATATGAAAAATATTCTAAATCCTTATAGATTAGAGAAATGCAAATTAAAACAACTGTGAGGTATCACCTCCATATACAGATTAGCAAATATGACTGAAAAGGGAAAAATGATCAATCTTGGAGGGGATGCGGGAAAACTGGGACACTAATTCATTGTGGGTTGTTATGCATAGCTCCAAATTTCTAGAAAGCAACTTCGCATTATCCCCAAAGGACCATAAAACTAAGCTTACCTTTTGTTTCAGCAATGTCACTACTAGGTCTGTATCCCAAGGAGATCACAAAAAGGTTTAAAAAGCCACATATGCAAAAATATTTATAGCAGCTATTTATATAGGAGCAAAGAATTGGACATTGAAGGGATACCCATAAATTTAGGAATGGCTAAACAAATTGTGTTATATGAATGTGATGGAACACTATTGTTCTATAAGAAATCATGAAGGACAGACTTTCAGAATAGCATGAAAAGATTTGCACAAATTGATACTGAATGAAGTGAACAGAACAAGAACATTATAGCTAATAGCAATATGCGATCATGATCAGCTGTGATGGACTGCAGTATAAAAATCAAAAACATGTTTGATAAACCCAAAGAGTCCAGCTATTGGGATAAAAACTCTCTCTTTGATAAAAGCTGTTGGGAAAATTAAAAGTTAGTGTGGCAGAAACTTAGATGAGACCAACACCTCACATCCTATACCAAGGTAAGATCCAAATGGATACAGGATTTAGACATAAAAAACAATATTATAAACAAACTAGGAGATCCAGGACTAATTTACCTGTCACATCTATGGAAAGGGAAGCAGGTTATGACCAAGGAAGAGATGGAAAACATTAAAAACAAACTAGATAATTTCAATTACATTAAATTAAAAAACTTTTGCACAGACAAAACCACTGTAACCAAGATCAAAAGAAATGTAGTAAATTGGGAAACAATTTTATAACTAGTACTTCTGATAAAGGATGCATTTCTAAAATATACAGAGAACTGAGTCAAATTTTAAAAAAAGCCACTCCTCAATTGACAGATGGTCAGAGGATATGCAGAGGCAATTTACAGATGAGGAAAATAAAAGCAATCCATAGTCATATGAAAACATGGTCTAAATCACTACTTATTAGAGAAATGAAAATTAAAGCTTCCCTGAGGTACCACCTCACACCTCTCAGACTGGCCAATATGACCAGAAAGGACAATGATCAATTTTGGAAGGGATGTGGGAAATCTGGGACATTAATACATTGTTGATGGAGATATGAACTCATTCAACCTTTCTGGAGAGCAATTTGGAACTATGCCCAAAAGGCAACAAAAATGTGCATCCCCTTTGATCCAGCAATACCACTACTGGGTCTATACCCTTGAAGAGATGATGAAAAAGGGTTAAAAACATCATTTGTACAAAAATATTCATAGCAGCCCTGTTTGTGGTGGCAAAGAATTGGAAATCAAGTAAATGTCCTTCAATTGAGGAATGGCTTAATAAACTATTTGTATTTGTATGTGATGGAAAACTATTGTTCTATTAGAAACCAGGAGGGATGGGAATTCAGAGAAACCTGGAGGGATTTACATGAACTGATGGTGAGCAAGATGAGCAGAACTGGAAGAACATTGCCCACCCTATAACAGCAACATGGGGGTGATGAGCAACCTTGATGGACTTGCTGCTTCCATCAGTGCAACAGCTAGGGACAACTGGGCTATCTGGGATGGAGAATCCCATCTGTAACTAGAGGGAGAATTGTGGAGTTTGAACAAAGACCAAAGACTGTTACCTTTAATTTTATAAAAACGTTATCTTATGTAATTTTTCTATCTCTTAGACTTTATTTTTTTCCCCTTAAGGACAAGATTTCGCTCTCATCACAATCAATTTGGATCAGTGTATACATGGAGACAATATAAAGACTAACAGAATGACTTCTGGGGGGGTTGGGAAGCGAGATTAGGAGGAAAATTGTAAAATTCAAAATAAATAAACAAATTAAAAAATAATCAAAAGCAATACTAAAGATTTGTGATGAAAAATTCCATCCTTTTCCAGAGAAGGAATTATGGGATTTAAATAGAGAACAAAGTTTACTATCTTCAATTTAAAAAAGAGCTCTCATGAATTGTTGTTTTTTTCTTTTTTTCTATTTGGATATGGTTATTCTTTGAAGATATGATTAATATAGATCTATGTTTAGCATAGTTATAGATGTAAAGCCTAGATTATATTGATTTGTGTCAGAGGGAGGGAGGAGGGAAGGGAGGGCGGGAGAAAAATATTTTTTTAAATTATTGTAAAGTACCATTACATGTAGTTGGAAAAATAAATAAAGAAATGAAGGAGGGAAAAGAGATAGCTTTTCAAATGCTTGAAATGATCATTTACATCTCTTTTACTCTTTTCTTTCCCGAACTAAACATCAAGAGATCAATGGCAAACATTTTCAAGTAACTACTATATGCCAGAGGCTATAGTTACAGAAACAATTTTTGCCCTCAAGATTACATGACTTTATAAGAGACCACACGCATAGCCAAATGAAGATACAAAAGATGTGCAAGGAAAATACAAGTGAAAGTTGAAAGGAGGCTACTATCACGTCACAGCATCAAGAAGAACCAAATTCAGATCCATTTTAGATACTGACCAGGTCACCCTCGGCAAGTCACCACAAGTCACTTTACCGCTAAGCGAGTTTATTAAATACTGACTGTTCACCAGGAACTGTGCTTTCTTTTTTCTTTTCTTTTCTTTATTGCTAATTTCTTAAGGAATATTATCTTATTTGATCTTCACAACCCAAAGAGGTCCATACTGCTATTCCTATTTCACAGTTTTGGAAACCAATGAGGACAGAAGTAAAATGACTTACCCAGGGTCACCCAACTAATATGTGTCTGAGGCTGGATTCTCTCTCTTCTGACCCACTGCTCTTATGAAACACATTGAACGATTGTCCAGTCTCTTGAAGAGGGTAAGCTCACCATAATTCCTACTGCTCTCTAAGTAAGGGGGTTCTTAAAATTTTCGTATGTAATGGACCTCTTTGGAATTCTATTAAGAACTAAGTTTGCTTTCTTAAATGAATGGTTTAATAGTGTTTCTTTTCTTTGATCTGATAATTCTTGAAATTAGCTATGATATGCGTTAACCTTTCATTCTGGAGTGTCTTTCAGGAGGTGACAGGTGAATTCTTTCAAAGACCATTTTTACCTTCTGATTTTGGGATATCAGAAAAGTTTTTCCTGATGATTTATTGAAAGATGTCCAAGTCTCTTTTTTTGATCATGACTTTCATGTAATCCAATAATACTTAACTTTTCCTAGATCTATTTTCCAGGTCAGTTGTTTTTCCAGTGAGGTATTTTACATTTTCTTCTATTTTTTCATTTTGCTCAAGTAATTTGTGCTATCTCATAAATTTATTAGTTTCTATTTGCCTGATCCCAGGTTTTTTGTTTGTTTATTTTTGCAAAGCAATGGGGTTAAGTGACTAGCCCAAGGTCACACAACTAGGTAAATATTAAGTGTCTGAGAACAGATTTGAATTCTGGTCCTCCTGACTCCAGGGCTGGTGCTCTATCCACTGTGCCACTTAGTCACCACATAATTCCAGGTTTTAAGAAATTATTTACTTCAGTTAGCTTTTGTATCTCCTTTCTCCTCTGGTCAATTGTATTTTTAAAGAATTGTTTTCTTTTTGCCTTTGCCCAGTAGAATTTTTTTTAATTTTTTAAAATTGATTTTAAGGAGTTAAGAGTGACTTGCCCAAGGTCAGACAGCCAGTCAATTATTAAGTGTCAGACTGGATATGAACTCAGGTCCTCCTGACTCCAGGGCTGGTGTTCTATCCACTGCACCACCTGGCTGCCCCTACCCAGTTGAATTTTTAAAGGAGTTGTTTTTTTCAGTCAACTTTTCTGTTTCCTTTTTCAAGCTGTTCAATTTATCTTGCATTTCTTTTCCCAATTTTTCTACATGATTTTTAAGATCCTTTCTGAGCACTTCTAAGAGTGCTTTTGGGGCTTGAGACCAATTGAATTCCTGTGCAGTACTTTTTCTGCTGAGCTCTTCTGAGATGGTGCTGTGATCTTCCCTATCACTATAGTAGCTTTCTATGGTTAGGGCTTTTCTCTGACTTTGCTTGCTCTTTTTGAGCACTGATGCTGGGCTACAGGGGCTGCTGCTCCCCCAAGCTTCTTGTGGTGGCCCACAGGGGCCTCCTTATAGACTTTCCACTGTGGTTGTTTGGGCCTACCAGCATTGGAGCCCACATAGCTGACTTGCTACACCATTGGATCACTGGACTGGGACCTAGAGGACTCCGTGGCTGGTCTTTGCTTTGGCTGACAGCCTCCAACTGGCTTCCCCAGCTTCCCACCTGCACTGGACTCTGCTCTCTGAGCTGGGAAATGTCCCCGCCTCCAATGAAATCAAACTTTCCTGAAGTCCTTCTAAGATATATTAAGCTTGGAAAATTCACCATTCTCTCTTTTTTTATGGACTCTGCTACTCCATAATCCTTCTGAGGGAAGCTGGAGAGTTCAGGGAAATTCCTGGCTCCCCACCCCCATCTTATCTCTGTTCCCAAAGGAATGGTTAAATGGTTAAAATTTGTTGAGGGAAATTTCTTTTTGGAGGAAGAGAAAATTTTTTAAAATAATTTTTTCATCCATTGTGGAAGACTGCCTGAAATTTATCAACAGATGCTGTAGCATCACAGAACAGGTGCCAGTGTGTTTTCTCAACAGACCATTCTTACACAAAGAAATCACATGTCTGATTTTTAAAAGTTTTATTTATTTAAGGTAATGAGGTTAAGTGACTTGCTCAAGGTCACACATCTAGGAAATGATTAAGTTTCTGAGGCTGGATTTGAACTCAGGTCCTTCTGACTCCAGGGTTGGTACTCTATCCACTGCGCCACTTAGCTGCCTCCACACATCTGATTTAAAAAAAATCTTATAGGTTGCTCCATCAGTGTAAGGGAAAGAAATTATGATCAAATAAGAGATAGAAAACATTATAACGTAAACAATGGATCATTTTGATTTTATTAAATTTAATAGGGTTTTGTACAAAGTCAATGCAATAAAAAAGCTAGAAAAAATTTTACAGTCTGTATTTCTGATAAAGATCTCATTTCTCCAATATATAGAGAACAGCAAATTGATAAGTGGTCAAAGGACATGAACAGGAAGTTTTCAGTTGCAGAAATTAAAGCTACCATAGTTTCCCATGTAGAGGATGCACTTTAATTTTAGGGCCTAAAATTTTTTTAAAATGAATTACATAAAGTTATTGAACGCAACTTTTATTCATCACAAAATTCATACAACTCCACATCACTGTCAAAACACTCATCCATGAGCTCATCATCATCTGTGTTTAATGTTGCATCACCATCTTAGGAGAGGCTCTGACTGCTCTCCTGCCTGGGCTGTGATCTGGGTTTGACCGCCAGCACTCCCTGGGCAAAATCTGGTGCCTGGACACATGCTCAGTCCATTCTATTTCATGAACCTGAAGTACCCGTTCTGTCCTCCTTGGAAATCAGTCACTTCTTTTTTATCAACAATCCTTCTGGCCTCCTACTGAACCATCTTGGTGGACACAGGAATTCCAATGGCCCTTTGCTCTTCACTCCATCTCTTCAATTCCCTCTCAAACTCGGGCCATTTGGCTGCCCTGCCTCTCATGGCCTTCTTCTGTTGAGCTGTTTTCAGTTAGGTTTCTTCTTCCTATAACCACTCTTGAATTGTTTTCTCAGTTGGAGTAGAACCAAACTGATGTTCAGCAACATAATTTCCATTCACTTTTGCAAACTGAATCACTTAAAACTTGAATTCAGAACTGGATGAAAATCTTTTCTGAGCCATTTCTGGACAGAATGTGGGAAAACATCACCCAATATATCAGTAACAAACGTGAAACAATGAATGCAAAAACGAGGGTGGAAAAAAGCAGGAAATGCAAGTCAAAAAATCTACAATCACTGTATGATGCTCCCAATTTTTAGACCTCAAATTTTTTTTAAAAAGAGTATGTCTTATACATGGGGAAATACAGTATCTATAGTCATAAGAAAAATGTTCTAAACCATTGTTGATTTGCAAAAGGTTAAATAAAACAAGTCTGAGGTACTAACAACCCCCTATCAGAATGACTTCTATGACAGAAAAGGAAAATGGTAAACACTGAAGGGGCATGTGGGAAAATTGGGATGCTAATGCATTGTTAGTGAAGTTGTAAACTAATCCAATCATTCTGGAGAGCAATTTGGAACTATGTCCAAAGGTCAATCAAATTATGTGTTTCCTTTGATCCAGCAATATTACTACTAGATCTTGGGGCCGCTAGGTGGCGCAGTGGATAGATCACTAGTCCTGGAGTCAGGAGTACCTGAGTTCAAATCCGGCCTCAGACACATAATAATTACCTAGCTGTGTGGCCTTGGGCAAGTCAACCCCATTTGCCCTGCAAAAACCTAAAAAAATACTACTACTAGATCTGTATCCAAAGAAATCACAATAAAGGGGGAACCTAGATGTACAAGAATCCTTGTAGAAGTTCTTTCTGTGTTGGCAAAGAACTGGAAATTGAGGCGTTGTCCATCAACTGGGGAATGGTTGAAGACATTGCAGAATATGAATATACTATTATACTATAAGAAATGATGAGGAAGCGAATTCAAGAAAGAGTGTGAAAGACACTGAAGAACATTGTGCACAGTAAGAGTAAAACTGCAATGAGCAAGCAGGACAGACAAGCAATACAATGATCCAAGACAATATCAAAAGTCTCCTTCTGGAAAATATTATCCACGTTTCAGAGAAACAACTAAGGAAACTGAATGCAGATTGAAGTATATTATTCTTATTTTATTTAAATTCTTTGTGACTTTTCCATTTTGGTCTGTTTCTTCTTTGACAACATGACTGATGTGGAAAATTTTGACATGATTGAACATATACACCTACATCGAAATTCTTGTTCTGTTGGGGACGGAGAAGGGAAGCGATTGGGGAGGGGGGGAATTGAACTCAAAATCTTAGAAAAATGAATGTTGAAAACTATCTTTGCATATAATTGAAAAAAATACTATTTACAAAAAAAGAATTAATTTGTAAATTCAAAAGAAAAATATTCCTAGACCTAGAACAGAAAAAGTCTTCATAAATAATTGTTGAATGAATTGAGTTGAACCAAAGGGAAATCAAACAAGTGTAGGTTGCTGTTTCTAGGTATAAGGCAAATCATTTAATGCTTTTGCCTTCCTCTCCCTTGTGATATAAAACTAAAACCTTGGAAAGCTGAAAGCAGTAATGATCATGACCACAGTTTGCAAGCTAAATTGTCCTTTAATGTTGCAGAAAAGCAGGAAGACTAAGATCTAGAATAATCCTCTCCTTTTACATTTATCTAGAGAAAGCAGGAGTTTTGTTCATCACCTAGATGTTCAAAAAAATTGTTATTCTGTTCACATACCTGATTTGTATCTCTAATTAACTGTTTGAGCTGTATAGGACAGAAGGTTGCTAAATCAAAATCATTCTTGGAACTAAAAGAAAATAGTGGAATATTGCATATTTTTCCATGATAGGTTGGAAAAGAAAGGTGATTTTGGATTTATCTGTGGTTGCATGTAATTTCACCCAGTACAATGTAAACTCTTTGAGAATAATCATGATTCCATTTCTTTTAAATCTCCAAAACTTGGTCCAATGATTTTCATGGGATGAGTGTGACAGAAGATTGGCCAAAGAGAGTCCAGTCTTGGAAGCATGTGCAAGTGACCCACATAGATATATGGATATTAGGTGAAACTAACTCTGTGCATGCATAATGGAATCCCCTTATTGCAGAACATGATGGACAGTCTGTGATTTCCTCGTGTCCTTCCTTTGTTGTAAAGAGAGGCTGACTAATTGAATAAGAATCCCCTTTAAAACAAATAAGGCAAGGGGTGATTGCACCTTTGTTGGAAGATATTCAGTGTGGAGAGTCATCACCTCTTCTGGGAACTCATTCGACTTTTGAACAACTTTAATTCTTATATATTCGTTTCTTTATAGCAAACTTGAATTTGATTTTCTGCTTCTGTCACCAATTGGTCTTTGTTTTGTTCTCCAAGTTCCAACAGAGCAAGTTTCACTCTCATCCAAGAGACAGCTCCTTAAATCAGAGAATAGATTTAGAGTGAAAAGGGACCTTAAAGTTAATCTAGTCCAGCACATTAATTTTACACATGAAGAAACATGGACCTGAACATGTTAAGTTACTTGTTCAAGGCTAAAAAATACTCCAAAGCAGACTAGAGTTTCAATATTAAATGTCAAAATCTCCTCTGGGTGTACTCAGGATAACACCCAACACTGACCCAATCAATCCTGGGTCAAACCCAACTAGCTTCAGATCCACCAAGGCTCGGATAGAAGCCTTGGTTGCTTGCCTCAATTCATCCTGCCCTCTCGGAGGCACCCTTATCATCGTCACCGTGAATATTATCCTGTGAATGCTCCAGTAACCGCAGGAGAAGAATTGTTGTTATCCTGCCATCTAAAGACTAGCATTTGGAAAGCTCACAGTCAATAAGATATATCACATCAACCTAGTGCCTAGCCATGCATCTGATACAAATTTCTGGGCTCCTATAACAAAGCCCGTTCTCTACTTGGGCAAGAGAAAACCTGTTGAACTTCAGAATACTAACATTTTAGAATACTAACATGATTTTTATATAGTTTCTAACCATGCTTTAGCATTTTTACCAAAGTATTATATTAGGAGAGATGGCTATTTTATTTAGCCAGCAGCATCAAAAGGAATCTGAAATCCAGACGGCTAAAATGTCGACCATCTGTTTTTTGTTATTTTTTTCCTATTCATTGATCAGAACAAGCTTGAATATTTTACTCAGATCTCATCCAACTGAAATCTGTTCATTCTAGCTAGTGTTGCATATAACCAATGAAGATCCCATATCCTGTTGAAGGAGAGCCATATCAAACTGTGGGTTCTATCTTTCAAAAGATCACACATCTGGCTTCCTTTAAGAAATTCCAAGAACAAGTGGCTTAGTAGACCTGAAACAATTTTAGTCATGGTGCCTCAGTGTCCTATTTACACACTCGTTTACATTCATCCCTACTGGGCTCTGTTTGTGAACTAGGCAGGTAACAACTATGATCCTGGAGAGACGAGTAGTAATCACATCAATGATCTATTAGGTTCTACTCTTGGAAAAGCTCGACATTTACCCCTGACTAGAGGAAGAAGAACAACAATGGAAAACAAAATAAAATAAAAAGCAAACCAACAAAACAACGTGCCTTTCTTTGTGGAGTTGCATAAACTCAGCCTCTTATCCAGAGGCTGCCAGGATCCAAATCAGGACCCAAGTCAGGATTCTTTGAGCTCATTACATTGTTGAGGTAAACACATTTGTGGAGCTCATTACAGGGAACATAGAGGAGATCATTAAAATCCTTCCCCAAAAAGTATCCATTTATAGATGGCTCCATCTGTACTGACGGCCACTCAGCTATGTGTTTTTCCATCAACATGTGTAAATGTAGTGGGATTTAAATTGCTTCTCTACAATGCAACCACAATTTGGTTCTAGTTCCCTGATTGTATATTATATTCTTTCAGAGTATTTTTGTTGGGTCCCTTGAGTGGTAATTGGCATTCATCCCTCACATGTTGTTTCATCATGTGCTTTTCTCCCTGGGTTCTGAATTTGGCTGTGAAAAATATAGGATTCTGAGTCCCCAGTATTTGTATTTAGGGAGATCTATTCTGGCTAAAGAGGAAAGGAGGGAGCAGGAACTTGGAAAGAGAATAAACTACATTTCACAGGTGGAAAAATAAAGGTTGTCTATTTTGTAGCTCACCATGGTCATTTCTTTTTCTCAAATAAGATTTTGAATTTTTAGAGAGAGACTTTCTCTGCAATACAAATTACTTCATACCCGAAGTAGGAGTTCAGGTAAAAATATTCCCATTTGATTTGAGTATTTAGAGAATAGAGACCCAGTCTTGGAATTAGAATTAGAATAAAAAGGTTTTAGGATTCTTGGAAAGCAACTTTGAAGGTCATTTTCATTTAACCTCTTCATTCTCTCAGATAAAGAAACAAAGGACCAGTGAGTTTGTGATTTCCTAAGTTCACGTGTTGTTTACTCATTTCAGTTAAGTCCAAATATTTTTTGTGAACCCATTAGGAGTTTTCTTGGCAGAGATGCTTGAGTAGTTTGTCATTTTTTTTTCTCCAGTTTATTTCACAGATGTATAAATTAACCCCAACAGGGCAAAGTGACTTGTCCAGGGTCACCCAGCTAGGAAGTGTCTGAGACCAGATTTGAATGGAGATCTTCCTAAATCCAATCCTTGAGCTCTGACCACTGCACTACTTAACAGCCTTCAGGGTCACATGGATATTATCTGGCATGGTCTGGATTTGAAGCTGGTTCCTCTCACTCCAGAGACCTTTCCATTGGTTTCAAGATCTGCTTTCCATATACACTATCTTTGTGATTAGGAGCAAGTCACCCTTTGGAAGCAGTGAGAAAACTTAATGAATAGAGTATGTTAAGTGGGATCAAGAAGACCTGTGTTTGAATCCTGTCTCAGAACCAGCTGAGTGTTGGGAAATAAGTTCTCTAAACCTCATTTCCCTCATCTGAAAAAATAAGACAACAATAAAGAACTGCCTTTTAGAATTATTATGAAAATTTTAAATGAG
Source organism: Macrotis lagotis (assembly GCF_037893015.1). NCBI lineage: Eukaryota > Metazoa > Chordata > Mammalia > Peramelemorphia > Peramelidae > Macrotis > Macrotis lagotis. The sequence continues at coordinate 6,008,477 of NC_133659.1, forward strand.
TGAATGTGTGTGATTATACCTTGTAAATCTTGAAACACATCCAATCTATTTGTGATATACACACTCATATATAGATGTGATTTTAGCTATCCAGAAACTTTCCACTTTGGGACTTGCCACAGGGAAGCAAGTGGCCAAGCCATTTGTCCAGTGCTGACTTCCATCATTTATATGGTAATATAAGGTTGACAAAGTACTCGATAGACCTGCACATACAAATATCATACACACATACATACATCCTATGTGTGTTTATATATGTGTGTATTTTGCAAACCTTGATAGATCATCAATATAAATGATAGACATCAGACTTCTCAGCCTTGGCCACCTGATTTCCCACCCTCTCTGACTGTGGAAGCTCCCACCATGGAATTTCCTCACAGATGAGAACTTCCCAGACAGATTCTACCCCCAGCTCTGGAAGCCCGTATTTATTCAAACATGTAGGGTTTTGTGGTCTTTGCAGCACTTTCCTCACATCAGCCCTAAAGGTGAAGTAGTTCAGCTTTAAACATATTTTATTTCTGTGAGCAAGTCACTTAACTTTGTCTTCCTTGGTTTTCTCAAAATGAGGATAACAACAGAGCTTTCCTCCTAGGGTCACTGTGAAGAGGAAGGAACGTAACCCTTCTAGATCAGACTGGTGAAGTAGAGACAAAATCCAATTTTTGAATCAACTATGTTTTAGGAATAATGACAATGGTAATTAATATTAATAGTAATAATACTTAGATATTCTATAGCACATTAGCGTTTGCAAAGTGTTCACATATATTATTTACTTTGTGTGCATGTGAGTGTGTTTTGCATTCATCCTTTAAGTTAAGAGATATGAATATCATGTTTATTTTACAGAGCAGGAGTCTGAGGCATAGAGAGATCAAATGATTTGACCATTCTTCAAACCTAGTAAGTGTCAGAGACAGGAAATGAATACTTCACTCAAATTTTAGCTATCTGCCCACTGGTGGATCTGAGAGGTAACAAATTGTGCTAAGTAATGGAGATAAAAAAGAAAAAAAAAAAGAAAAAGAAAAAAAGCATTACTTCTGGCCTCAAGGGCACTAATATTCTGCCACAAATAGTTACATACATGCTAGGGAAACACAGTTTTTATTACAGATATTCATAGAGGGAAAGTGCTACCACTCTATAGGTAGATGGATGGCTAGAGTGAAATAGAATCCTCTCACACAGTACTGACTCAAGTCAGCCATGCAGATAGATAGCTAGATAGATAGCTAGATAGATAGATAGATAGATAGATAGATAGATAGATGATCCGATGGATGATTGATGCTTCATTGTTTTTTTATCTTTCAGATTTAAAAAAAGACCAAAATGACATCACTGTGTAAGAGACAAGTTGCTCAGTAGGCCCATCTGTGTATGATCAGAGTACACAAGTTTAGAATGCTCTGCCACAGGTTGGGCACAAATAGTCCATGTGAACACCTGGGGGGAATCACTTTAAATTTACTCATCTCATGTGTCCTTTGAGCTGTTTCCATTCTCCATATCTCATAGAGCATGCCCCTCTCTGTAAGGGCACACCATCCTGGGTGATCATATACCAGTGTCTCCCAAACTGTCCAATCAGTTCCAAAGTTCTCAAAAGAGACCTGGATGGTGTCCTTGTAGCACTTTTCTGACCCCTCTGTCAGCACGTGCCTTGTGTGAGTTCTCCATGGTATAGTCTTTTTGGTGAGTTTACATTTGCCATCTGAACAATGTGACCAATCCTATCGGAGTTGCTCTCTCTCTGTAGTCATGTCTGAATGCTTGACACTTTAACTTGAGAAAGGACCTCAGGGTCTGGGATCTTCTTCCACCAGGTGAGCTTCCGAATCTTCCTAAGACAATTAAAATGGAAGCGATTCAGGTTCCTGGCATGGGACTGGCAGACCATCTAGGTTTCACAGGCACACAATGAGGTCAACACAATAGCTCTGTAGACCTTCAGTATGCTAGTCCATCTAATAAATGTATGGATACATAGAGAGAGAGAGATGAGAGAGAGGGAGAGAGAGAGAGATGGATAAATGGATGGATGGAGGGAGGGAGGGAGGGAGGGGGAGGGATGGACAATAGATAGAGATAGAGATAGAGATAGAGATAGAGATAGATATATAGAGAGAGATGAGATAGAGATAGAGATAGAGAGATAGAGATAGATGATATAGATATAGACATAGATATAGATGTAGATGATATAGATATAGATATAGATATAGATATGATATAGATATAGATATAGATATAGATATAGATATAGATATAGATATAGATATAGATATAGATATAGATATACCTAGAAGGTCCAGTTTTGTTCCAGGTATCCCTTCTTTCTGAATCCTGTGAGGATGTTCAGAAAAGGTATTGATTAACACTATTATAGTCCATTCTGAATGAAAACTAGAACCCAAGATCCCTGAGTGATAATTCTTTAATTCAGCTCTATGATTCACTTCTACAGGCTCAACTAAAGTCATCCACCTTCTCTCCAGAAATTGCTACTTAGAGGCTTCCCTCCAGTCATGTCATCCCATATGACTCCATTTGGATAATTAGATGCTTTTCTGTATACATATTTATGAATGCATATCTAGAAATAAACACATGCACATATGGAGGTGACTGCATCTCTATGGCTCTATATCTAAATCTCTCCAGCTATCTCTCCAGCTATATTAACAGGCTCTCTCTATTCCCTTGCTAGACTAACTTAAACATATGTATATGAACTAAATTAAGAAGAAATCAAATTTATATGAATGTCTGTGTCTCTGTGTGTATGTAAATTATGTGGGTATGTGTGCACACAGACACACATACTGATATCTTGCAGGGGAAAGATGTTTGTCTGATTTCTCCCATCCAAGGAACTTCTGGTGTGAGAACACCTCCTGCTAACAGAGATATAAGCAATTCATCCATATAATCTCAAAAGAGGGGGCAGCTGCATGACAGGTAAGTGGAACCATAGTCCATAGAACACCACACCTAGATTCCAGAAGACCTGAGTTCAAATTCAAACTCAGAAACTCACTAGCTGTATGACCCTTGGCAAATCACTTTACTCTATTTGCCTCAGTTTCCTCATCTGGAGAAGGAGATGGCAAAGCACTTCAGTAGCTCTGCCGAGAGAACCCCAAATAGATTCATATAACTAAAACACTGACAACTACGACAGCCTTAAAGAGTGACCTGTAGTACCTGGAGGTGAAGTCACTTGGCTGTTGAATCCAGGCTTTTTTAAAATTCCAGAGCCAACATTCTATTTATTGGATACCTCTGTCTTCCAACAGACAAAACACAGGACCTAGAAATATATCATCTAGCTTTTGTATAGACTTGAAAAGAGCTGTTTCATGTATAGATATAGATACCGTTGTATATGTGCATATATAAAACATACTATAGATATCGTCTGCTATATATAGTACATATAAATATGTTATATATCTATATCTATGTATAGATAGATAGATATTATAGAATTTTATCCTAACAATAACCTTATAAGATTTTTTATCCCCATTTAGCATATGAGGAAACAGTGTCAGAGAGGTTAATCATTGACCAATGTTCACACAGGTGCTAAGTATTCAAGGTAAAGTTTTTGAATGTCTTTTGCATCAAAGATGAGGTTCTTTTTCCTTTTATATGACTGTTTTTTTTCTGAAATGGATCCATTGGGCTAACACTAATTTTTACAAGCAATTACATTAATAAAATCAGGAAAAAATAATATGTAAGAGATGAATCTCTATGGCACAGCTGAAAAAGAAACTAAAAAACAATTTTGAAAGAAATAGTCAAAATAAAGCCTGTTCTTCCTTAGCCAACTGGCTGGGCATATTTAAGAAACTGGGACTTGTTTGAATCAGGAGTCATTTTGGGTGTATTTCAAGATACCCTGCCACTTCCCCAGAAGATTTCCCCTTGCATAATAGACTGTCTCTGTTTTGGAAGTCAACTCTTCTATCAGTCAGAGAACACTTGGGCTACATAGAAGGTCCGAGTTCAAACCCATAACTCACTTTTGCATCCTTAGAATGGTTACTTCAACTCTCAGGGACCCAGACACTCCCCAAGTCTATACATTGGCTAGATTAGTGTCCACATAGCACCTTGTGGCACCTCCTTCCTCATCCAGGGATTTCAACTCACAGGTTGAGTAATGATCTTTTTAAAATCATCATTATAGTCCAACTCTCTCCAATATCTCTAATCAAGGAACTGAATTCATCCTTTACCTTCTCAAAGGTCAGAGTTTCTTAACCTTGGATCCATGGACTCACATACTATCTATGGATAAAATTCAGGAGTTAATTCAATTTGAAAAAAAAAACAAAAACATCTTTATTTTACTGAACCTCTGATTGTAATTTAGTATTTCCTTCAATTAGGAATATTTTATTAAAAAGCATTATTCTAAAAAGAGGCACATAGGATATATTAGACTGTAAAAGGGACCCCAACACAAAAGAAAGGTCCTTTTGTTGATTTGTTTCAGTCAGGTCCAACTTCTCATGATCCCATTTGGGATTTTATTGGCAAAGATATTAAAATGACTTAAAATTTCAGTTTCCAGATTATTTTACAGATAAGTGATTCATCCTGTATCTCACAGCTAGTATCTGAAGCTGGATTTGAATTCATAAAGATGAGGCTTCCTGATACCAAATCTACTGTGCTCTATCCATTGTGGCCCCTAATGCTTCACAATGTACAGTTTTGAAAATATTAATCGACTGACGTCCTCCCAGTATGAAATATTCCAGATGGCGATTGAAGGCCGCCCTACACTGTTCCCTTCTACAGGTTCTACACTCTAGGCCAACTAGACTACACACCATCTGCACCCATCACCCCCACTTCCCTGCTCCTCTGGATTTATTCATTCATGTATTGTGTCTAATTGTTTTATAATCCTTCTACATATTAAAATCCTACACTTTTACCCTTTGCTAAAGTCCTAGATCCATTGGGAACTGATTCATTGAGGCTTCCAATAGGAACCATCTCTCCCACATATGAAGGACCAGACCTATTCTTCCTTTCCTTGACCCTTGTTTATGTGTCAAATCGCATTGGACTTATGTGTACATAGGCCGTTTATGACATCTAGGTGGTGAAGTGGATACAGCACTTGACTTGGAGTTAGGAAGACCTGAGTTCAAATCCAGCCACAGATATTTTACTAGCCATAGGCAAATTACTTAACATCTGACTGATTTAGTTTCCTTATCAGCAAAGTGAGAATAGAAATATTATCTAACTTCCAGGATTACTGTGAAGGTAAGATACAATATAGTTTTACAGTAAGCTTAAATTTATCTATTATCTATCTGCGCAATAATAATTATTATGTAGCCCAATAATTATTATGACTAATTATCATTATTATTAAATTTAACTCCCTCCAGACAGGGTCACTTTTTTATCTTCCATGGTGTCTAGCACAGATCCTTTCCATAGTGAGTGAAGAAAACATTTGTTAAATAAATATGTTTAAAAAATAGATAAGAGAACTACAATTTGGAGTAATATATATATATATATATATATATATATATATATATCCTTTTCAAATAAATCAAGAATATGTTAATATTTACATGTTTGTGCCCACACATGCCTATATATTCACATGCAAACAAACCTCTATTGAGAGCAAGTGTCTAATGAATAGAGACCAATCTTTGAGTAAAAAAGTAATGGGTTTAAGATCTAATACTCAAGCATTCTAGCTATGGGCAATTCAGTTCCCCTTTAAAGCCCCAAATAATCTTTTTTATATCATGTTACAGATGGTTATTATCTCTAAAGTTAACTTTTTCCCAAAATAGTGCATTGCAAACAATTAACATTCCTATAGATGATTTACACATTCAATTTTCCTATACACATGAAATCACAAGAGATCTTGGGAAAATATATTTATAATTTTTTGAAACTCTTTTCTTGAGTCTCTTTGGGTCATAGAACATTTGCTGGCTTCCCTCTTTCTATTGGGTTAGAAAGGCAACATAATAATATATTTCCTTTTCCTATGCTCCCCATTAGAAAAGTTTACTTTGAAAACAGGGAACTTGGATTTCTTTTAGTGCATCATAATTAGAAACAGCTTAATGGGGAATGACTTACCTTTACCATAAAAGGAATCCCAGAATAGAAAAAAAAAGTATTCAGTGTCATTGAATCTGGCATTGAGTTCAAATTATCTAAAAAAAAAAAATAAAAGGTTATCCTCAAACCATCCTTCGAATTGAATATTCACTAAAGATTGACAACCAGGAAGATAGAGATGCACAGTTGGAGCAGAGGGCTAGTGTGGAGAAGGCTCAGGTGACAATAAGAGCTGCTTCCCTAATTCTCTCCAAACTGAAGCTTGTGGGAACATCTCTATGGACCCAAGTAAGGGCTGAAGAAATGTCACATTGTCCATAGTTGAAAGACTGCTAGCAATTTTCTCTTCTTCTTTGTTACCCAACTTTAGATGGCCACACTAATCTGGTCCCATCCAAAAGAAGGATTTCTATGAATGTATGGAATCAGCAGCAGCTATGAGTCCCCAGCCTACAGGAACCCCAAGTCCTCCTAGACCTGAGCCCTGGTTCTCTGTCTTTGTCATAATGGAGCAGGAAAGGACAAGGGCAGGAATGTTTGGATATTTGGCAAAGAATTAAAAAACTCAATGAAATACATAGTAACAAAGCTCTGAAATAAAACATCAGCCATATGTTGTTTTACACACACACACACACACACACACAATACACACAAATATGCATGCATCCTCTTCTGAAAACAAGCAAGTCATAAACCTGCAAGAATTTCTAAGAAAACTCTTTTTGTCTTGGCTTAGCAAGAAGTCACTCTTCCTGAGGGTGAAAAAAGTGGATTGTAGAAAATATAAAATAGTCATAGTAGAAGTTTGTCTCCCCCTTCCAATAGAGCCAGTTCGTTAGATGAAGACTCTGGAGCTCTGGACCCAGATCTTGGGATCTCATTGCAAAATGGCAAAGCGGGGAAAAATTTATCAGCTCCTACAGAAAGAGATCTTTGGAGGAGATGAACACTTGTGGGACAAGGGACACAAGTGGACATTGTCCCGCCCTGGCCAGAGTCTCCTAGGGTACTGTGCCTTAGGAGCTCCAAAATGTTTTGACCTTCCAAGACCCAGTTCCTCCCTCCCACCTCTGATCCTTTCTGTTCCTCACTTCCTCTCTCACTCCCCAACCACGGGTGTAGCCTTTTCCTTTTGGTCCATGTGAGTCATGGCAAATCACTCATCTAAAGTGGACCTGCATTTAGGAAGGATGTGAAGGCACTGCAGATTCACAGAATGGCAAAAGGGAAAGCAGCAGCCCTTCCCTCTGGAGAGAACATACTCAGAGTCCTTCTGTTCATCACCAGCCATAGAGAGGTTCACCTTCTCTTGCTGGCATCCCCTTTGCCCCAAAAGCAAGGTCCCAAAGGCACTTTTGGGTCCCTTTCCCCCTTGGCTGGGAGTTGAAGGTCTGCCTTCCTCTTGGCCTCCTCTCAGCTACCAATTAGAGCATCTCTAAAGAAAGCACATCAGGGCTTTGCAATCATATTTGAAATTATTTGTAGAAATATTTCTATGTGCTTTTTACATGCTACCCTTGAGCATCACGATAAAATGTCACTTTTCCAAATCAAAAGAGCTCATAGTTGGGAAAAGTACTGGAACACTCTAGTTTTCATGTAAATGCATATTCTCTTTCCCTTTCCTACCCCCCTTTCCCTTTTACTGAGTGTGCATTTTTGTATTTTAACTAGAATTCTCACTCCCCTTGCCAGCATCAAGTCCTACCTCTCTTATTGGGGGGGGGGAATTCCACTCTCAGCAATGTTCTATTAGCCACAGAATTCAAAATCCTGAGAGCTGTTGGTGGGGAAAATAATTGATTTCTGAAGCCGTGTTCATAACATTTCTTTATTCTAATGGCATCCTTACAGGTAAGGAAAGGTCAGGTCATGGACTCCATTGTGCACACAGAAGTATTCTCAGAACAAGATGACCTGCTCAAATGCTCCCCCAAAACTAGACATTGGAGCTAATAATAGTGTCTTATATTTTCATCTCTAAAATTGTGCTATAACTACAGATTTCCGATCAGCACAAAGGAAGTTGAATTCCATTTCAAGAGAAATTTTGCCATTAGTGATAGATGAATTTTTAAGTTTTTATTAATTCCTTTGTCAGTATTTTTACTTTCAGTTCAAATAGAGCACCTAAGATACAGCTGCTGTAGGAACAGTGTTAAGATCTTGCTTTCTAAGTGTATCTGTTAGAAAAAAGTGTAATGAGCCTACTGGGTCTTTGGGGATTTAACACTTAGATCTGATGTGTGAAGAGTCAGAATAAGTAGCAAAGGCAATGGGGAAGGAAAAAGAGGAAAAATGGAGAGATTTATCATTTCATTGAAATCCTTCATTCTGCTGTCATGAATTTATACACTGCTTTCTGAGACTTCTTATATTCTCTTTGTTCACTTCAACCTTTTTTTGCAATTCTCTCTCTCTCTCTCTCTCTCTCTCTCTCTCTCTCTCTCTCTCTCTCTCTCTCCCTCCCATCCCATCCCATCCCTCTGACTCTCTCTCTCCTCCTCCACCATCTTTCTCTTTGGAAAGGAAGACAACTAATCTTTTATTGATTTTGGTCTCCTCTAAAACAAATGGCCAGTAAGCATTTATTAAGCCCTTACCGCTATGAGAGAGACATTGCCCTAAAAGCCAGGGCTCCAAAGATGCAGATCCGATGAATCCTGGCCCACAAGAAACCCATCTTCCAGCAAGGCATAAGAGGGGAGAGCAACGTGGACACAGATAAAAGAAAAATAAAAGCAATACAAAGTCATGTCAAGAGGAGGAGAGAATCCACAGAACTTGTTGGAGCAGGATTAGCCACCTGAAGAATGCTTCCAATGTCTCTCAATTATTTGACTGGAATCTGGCAAGTTGACTCAATTCTGAAATATCATATGAACACTGCAGCTGGAATTGGTCAGTATTGTATTCCCATATAAGAGGACCCCTATTAGGAATCTGCTTTGTCGCAGCTGTTAGAGACAGTGGGAGAGAGAGAGAGAGAGAGAGAGAGAGAGAGAGAGAGAGAGAGAGAGAGAGAGAGAGAGAGAGAGAGAGGAATGGACAGGCACAGGAGGCTGTTACCATATAATTTGCTTTCTTTGAAACATAAATAAATATTTTGTAATATATATCTAAATATATACATATATGTGTATTTCTCTCTGTCTCTCTCTCTGTCTCTATCTCTCTCTGTCTCTATCTCTCTTGTCTCTCTCTCTCTCTCTCTCTCTCTCTCTCTCTCTCTCTCTCTCTCTCTCTCTCATTCATAGGATTCAGCAGACTGGAGGCAGAGGAATCCATGGCACAAATGGTTTCATGAAGAACCCCTATTCCTTCTAGAGAATGAGAGTCTAAGGCCCTTCAATGAATTATATCTTTTCCCTCAGGTTTTTATTGAAATCTATAAATTGACATTTTATCATGGTTTTCAAAAGCCCAAATAACGGATTATTTCATATACCTAGAAGAATGGAAGTAGAGAATTTTTACAAGAAACCAAACCTTTATTATATTCAGCAGCTTTTAAAAAATCTTATAAATTCAACAAGCAATTTTCAAATATGTCACATTTATCATCATGTATCTTTTCCCCCCCTTTTGGGGATAAATTGTCACAGGGCATCCATGACAGGGGCCTCTGCTGACTTTGTCTTCTTTTTTTTCTTCTTGTGACTTCACAGTCTTGTTTGCAAACCCCTTGAACTTCTTCAAGAATTGTGCTCTTTTGTAGTACTAGTCATCTACTGATGTTTTCTCAATCCTTTTTCCCCCTTTTTTCCTTTGTAATTGATATTGTATTTTTCCAATTACATGTTAGGAAAGTTTTTCATCATTATACCTTGCCTATTTATGTTACACATCTTACCACCTTCCCTTCCCATCCCCCTTCCCTCAGCAGACTACTAAATGTTTTTCATGTACATTTGTATTTAACATCTTTACATATTAGTCATTTTGTATATGAAGAATTAGGATTTAAGGGGGAAAAGGAAACCATGAGATAGGAAGGAAAAACATAAAAGAAGCTTTTTTAAAAAAAGTAGACATCGTGATCATTCAGATTTTGTGTGTTTTGTTTTCTTTCATTTGGATGTGGATGGCATTATCCCTAACAGGTCTCCAGGGTTGTCCTAGCTCTCTGAACTGTAGTATCCATCAAAGATGATCAACTCATCTCTAGCTGATGTACTCACATCATCGTGTTTGATCAAGATGGGGAAAATGTCAAATATAATAATTACTATGAGTTTTTATATGCTATTTTTTCCGGCCAAACATTGTTTTCCTTAGCTATTGCAAGGATTGGAATGTGTCCTCTTTAGACTTTGAAAGGAAGACTTGTCCTGCCCTCTTTAATCCCTTGATAAATTGAAAGGAAAATTTTGTCTCACCCTCCTTATATCAAGAAAAGAATTCAGGCCACATTTAGACTTCCAGAACAAATGCTTGCCCTGCCCTCCTGGTACTTGGACTCAAAACTCAAAAATGGGTCACCTCCCTCATGGAAAATGGGATGGCAGAGGAATGTTCCTCTGAGATCAAATAATAGAATGGTCTCCAAGAAAGTTTAGGATTTTGTCTCCTCTGGTTTTATTTTCTATTCCCCTCCCTTTGTTACTGTATAGATTTTCTGATCTCACTCAGCTCAGAGTAGTCATTTTCTTCTAAGATGGTCTCTATTGCCCAATGGTGTTGGGTAAAATCTCAGAGAAATAAAACATTGGGTCTAATTTAAAAAAAAAAAGCTGATCAACACAAAGTGGTTGTTAATGTATATTAGCAATGTTCTCTTGGTTCTGCTCCCTTCACTCATCATCAGTTTCTGTAATTCTTTCCATGTTATTTTATAGTCATCAGACTCTAAAATTTGTTTTCCAATTACATACATGTAATTTTCATCAATCTTTTTTTCTTGGAAGATTTTGAGTTTTACAATTTTTTTCACTCCTTCACTTCCCTCCTCCCCCAAAATAAAGTAATCTGATATAGGCTTTACATGTGCATACATCATATGCATAGATCAGAATTGCCATTCATGGTTTCTTACAGAACAATAATATTCCACAGTATTCATGTACCATAACTTGTTTTATCTATTCCCCCAATTGATGGGCATCCCCTCAATTTCCAATTCTTTGCCACTATAAGAACAGTTATGAATATTTTTGAATTTGTGGCACTTTGCCCTTTTTTATGATTTCTTCTGGATATAGGAGTAATGTTGTTATTGCTAGGTCAAAGGGTATGGTCAGTTTCATTGCTTTGGGGGCATAGATCTGGATTGCTTTCCAAAATTGGATTAGTTCACAACTCCTCTAACAAAACATCAGTGTCCTAATCCTTCCACAACCTCTCTACCATTGGTTGTTTTCCATTTTTGTCATCTTAGTCAATCCTATAGGTTTGAGGGGCTACCTCATAGTTGTTTTAATTTGCATTTCTCTAATCAATGACTTTCAGATGTTTTTCATATGATTATATATAGCTTTAATTTCTTTATTGAAAACTGCCTGTTCACATCCTTTTTTTCCATTTATCGATGAAAGAATGACCTGCAGCCTTATATATTTGATTCAGTTCTCTATATAATTTAGAAATGAGACCTTTGTCAAAATCCCTGGTTGTGAAAATTGTTTCCCAGTTTCCTGTTTTTCTTCTAATCTTAGCTGCATTGGTTTTATTAGAACAAAAACTTTTTAATTTAATTTAGTCAAAATCATCCATATTGAAAATTATAATATACTCTGTTTCCTCTTTGCTCATAAATTTCTCCCCTTTCCATAGATCTGCTATATAGAGATTCTTAATTTATTAATTGATCTATTGTATCACCTTTATATCTAAATCCTATACCCATTTTGACCTTATTTTAGTACAAGGTGTGAGATGTGCCTCTATGCCTGGGTTTTGCCATATTATTTTCCAGTTTTCTCAACAATTATTGTCAAATAGTGAGCTCTTATCCCAGAAACTAATGCCTTTGGGTTTGTTAGACAGTAAATTACCATAGTCATTTTACTGTTTCTTTTGAACCTATCCAAATCAACTGATCCATTTCTCTATTTCTTAACCAATACCAGGCAGTTCTGATGACTTCTACTTTATAGTATATAGCTTTTGGTCTGGTAGAGCAAGACCATCTTCCTCTACATTTTGTCATCAGTTCCCTTAATATTCTTAATGTTTTTGTTGTTCCAGATGAATTTTGTTATTAATTTTCCTAGCTCAGTAAAATAGTTATTTGGTACTTTTCTTGGTATGGCACTGAATAAGGACTTAATTTGGGGAGTTTTGCCATTTTTATTATATTAGCTGGGCCTAACCATGAGCAATTGCCATTTTTCCAATTGTTTACATCTGACTTTATTTGTTCTCAATCCTTCTTGACTCTCAGCAATCTCTGTCACATGCAATCATACTCTTCTTGATTCTCATCTGGAGAGTTTTGTAACATCATACTTTTTCTCTTTCTCCAACTACTTTTTTGACCATTCTTTGTCTTTTTTTCTTGGTCCTTCATCTAGGTCAGCACAGACAACTTTGGGTGTCCCTCAAAGTTCTGCCCTGGTTCCCATGAAATTTTTCTGTGGTATTTTAATTTTGTGATCAATTTCACATATCAGACTGGCAAAAATGAAAAAAAAGGAAAATGATCAATGTTAGAGAGGATGTGGGAAAAATAAGATACCAATGTTCCACTGATGGAGTCATGAGCTCCAATCATTCTGGAGAGCAATTTGGAGCGATGCCAAATTGGACACATCTTTGATTCACTAATATCACTATTGTCTCTATTGCAGAGATCGTAAAAATGGAGGGAGAGACACACATGCAGAAAACTTTTTACTCTAATTCTTTTTAAGTGGCATACAACTGGAAATTGAGAAGATGCCCATCAATTGGGAAATGGCAGAAAAAACTATGGTATGAATGTTATGTAGAACAATTATTATGTAAGAAATTATGAATAGTCCAACTTCAAAAAGGCTGGAAAGACTTACATGAACTGATACAAAGTAAAGAAAGCAGAACCAGGAGACCATTGCATACATTAATAGGAACACTGTGAGATAGTCAACTTGAATGGACACAGCTCCTCTCAGCAAGTCTGTGGTCAAAGACAATTCTAAAAGATCTGTGATGGAAAATACCATCCACATTCAGAGAAGGAACTATGGAATCTGATTGCAAACCAAAGCACACTCTACCATTTTTAAAATTTCTTTTATGCTTTATGATTTTCCCCCTCTTGTGATTTTTCTTCTTTTGTTCTGATTCTTCTTTAAAGCCATGATTAATATGGAAATAAGCTTAACATAGTTATACATGCATAACCTCTATTGGATTACTCACTGTCAAGGGGATGGGAGGAAAGGAAGGGAAGGAGGGAGAAATATGTGGAACTCAATATCTTGCCAAAAAAATGAATGTTGAAAACTATCTTTGCATGTAGTTGAAAAAATAAATTTATATAAAAAAAGCTACTCTGAGAAAAAAGAAATGGTCATGATTTATGTAGGTCTACCTTATAAACTGCAACTGTTAACATTATTATTGAAAGTAGCTTTTGGGGAAGCTAGGTGGCACAGTGGATAGAGCGCCAGCCCTGAAGTCAGGAGAATCTGAGTTCAAATCTGACCTCAGGCACTTAATAATTACCTACCTGTGTGACCTTCGGCAAGTCACTTTACCCCATTGCCTTGCCAAAACAAAAGAAAAGTAGCTTTTGAGTTGATTCTCTAAATATATCATTTGCAAAGATAGTTTTATCCCTTGTGACTTCTTCTAATTCCTGTATTTTTTCTCTTAGGGCTATAGCTAACATTTCTAGTATAATAGTGAATAATAGTGGCGATAATTGACATCTTTGCTTCATACTTAGCCCCATTACAGACAATGTTTGCTGATGATTTTAGATAGTGCTACTTATCATTTTAAGAAGAGCTCCCTTCATTCTTATGCTATCTAGTGTTTTTAATAAGAATGCATATTGTATTTAATCAAAATCATTCTGAGTATATAATATATATATATATATATATATATTGAGATAATAATATTATTTTATTTGTTTTTGAATAGGGTCAATTATGCTGATAGTTTTCCTAATATTTAGCCAACCATGCATTCCTGGTATAAATCCCACCTAATCATATTAGAGAATTTTTGTGATATATTGTTTTAGTCATCTTATTATTTTTAAAATAATAAATAATAATACTTTTTAATTTTCACTCAATATGCCTTAGGGAAAATGGTCTATCCTTTATTTCTTTGCTTTATCTCTTCCTGGTTTAGTTATCAACACCATATTTGCATCATAAAAGGAATTCTTCAAAGACTTCATCTATTTTTCCAAATTGTTTATATATTATTGGGGCTAGTTATTCCTTAAATTTTTGGTTTAATTCACTTTTTCTTTAGGTTTTTTTTTTTTTTTTTGCAAGGCAATGGGGTTAAGCGGCTTGCCCAAGGCCACACAGCTAGGTAATTATTAAGTGTCTGAGGTTGGATTTGAACTCAGGTCCTACTGACACCAGGGCCGGTGCTCTATCCACTGCGCCACCTAGTTGCCCCTTTAATTCACTTTTGAATCTATCTGGTCTTGGGAATTGTTTTCCTATGGAATTTATTGATGAATTGGTAAATTTCTTTTTTTTCCTAAACCGAGGTTATTTGAGTATAATATTTCATCTTCTGCTAATGTGAGCAATTTTTATTTTTGAATATATGCATACATATTATCCAGGTTGTCAGATTTATTGGCATATAACTGAGAAAAACATTTCCTAATGATTGCTTTAATTTTCTCTTCATTTGGTGGTGAATTCACCCTATTCATTTTTGGTATTTGATATATGCCTTTCTTTTTTCTTTTCAATCAAATTAACCAAACTGCATATCTATCCGACTTATTTTTTCATAAATTCAGCTCCTAATTTTGTATTTATTAGCTCAATAGAATTCTTCCTTTCCATTTTATTAATCATACCATTTGCTTTCAGGATTTCCAGTTTGGTGGTCAAGTAGGGATTTTTAATTTGTTCTTTTTCTAGGTTTTTTTCTCATTGCATACAGCATTTATTAATGTGCTATTTCTCTATTTTATTGATGTAAGAATTTAGAGAAACAAAATTTCCCCTAGGTACTGCGTTGGCTGCATCCCATAAAGGTGGGATGTTGTCTCATTGTCATTCTCTTCAATGAAATTAGTGATGGTTTCAGTGATTTGTCTTGGACCCACTTTTCCTTTATGATTATACTATTTAGTCTCCAATTAATTTCCCCTTATTTATTTTTTCCTGATTGCACAGAAGGATAGCTTTCTACAATCATATTTCTGAAAGCCTTTGAATCCCACATTTTTCCACCATTCTCTCTTCCCAAACTTCTCCCCATGGCAGCAAACAGTCTGATGTAGGTTGTAAATGTACAATCATGTTTAACATGTTTCTTTATTAGTCAAACTGAAAGAAGGTTTAGAACTAAGGGGAAATGACCTGAGAAATGAAGAAAAAATAAAGGAAGTTTTCTAAAAAGTGAATATAATATGTTTTGCTCTGCATTCATAATCCTTAGGGGGCCCCCCTCTCTATATAGATGGTATTTTCTAAAACATAAATATTGGGATTGTCCTAATTCCTGAAGTGCTGAGAATGGCTGCATAGATCATACCTGATCATCTCACAATAATTCTGTTAGTGTGTATAAAGTTTTCTTGGTTCTGCTCACTTCAATTAACACCAATTCATGCAAATCTTTTCATTCTTTTCTGAAGTCAGAGGGCTCACAATTTGTTACAGAAAAATGATGTTTTGTAACATTCGTATACTATGGCTTATTTAGCCATCCTCCAATTTGGGCAACCCCCAAATTTCCTATTCTTTGACACTATAGAAAGAGCTGCTATCAATATTTTTGTATATGTGGATCCTTTCCCCTTTATAATGATTTCTTTGTCATATAAACCTAGTAGTAGTACTGCTGCATCAAATAGGATGCACAGCTTTATTGCCCTTTGAGCATAGTTCCAAATTGACTCCAGAATTGGATCAGCTCACATCTACACCAACAAAAAACATTGGTGTCCCAGTTTTCCCACATCCCCTCCAACATTAATCATTTTCCTTTTTGGATTGTGAGGTGGTACCGCACCTCAGTTATTTTAATTTGCATTTCTCTAAGAGTGACAGAGCATTATTTCATATGACTGGATACTTTTAATTTCTTCATCTGAAAACTGCCTATTCATTTCCTTTGATCATATATCAATTGGAAAATTATTTGTATTCTTATAAATTAGAATCAGTTTTCTGTATATTTTAGAAATGAGTCCTTCATCAGAAACACTAGCTGTGAAAATTTTTTCCCAACTTTCTGCATTCCTTCTAATCTTGCTTGTTGTGCAAAATGTTTTTAATTTAGTATAGTTGAAATCAATTTTACAATTTATTATATTTTCTATCTCTTCCAATTAAGTTTTATGTTAAATGATCTTAATTTGCTAAGCTCAAGAAATCAAACATTAACATAGGAATTTATTCCAACAATATGGTCTTTAGTTAGTCCAGATTACAACTTAAAACTTAAGACATCATAAATAACAGCATTCATCAAAGCTGGAAAAGTATTCTTGAGATAAAGAGGTGAGAAGGAAGACAATTTTTTTCACTACTCTCTTTAGGGAAAATGAAGAATAGGGTGAAAATCGATATGAGCTAGAAAAATGATGTTCTTTAATAGATGTTAACAGCATGTGAATACCACATTGAAGTAAAGTTGAGAGGCCACACAGACACAGGATGTGTCCATAGGGCTCAAGGACTTACTGAAGGACTGCAACAGCGCAGATCACAATTCATTCTTGTCTGTTTATCTTCAACAACCCTTGTGCATGTATTCTTTTAAGTAAATCACATGGGTTCATCCAACTGCAAAGGTACCAATGGAACACAATGATTGTCCATCTGCCATCCCTTATTCTTGCCACATTACCAGCTCATATTTTCATCTTATTATATAAATATTTATGTGTATATGCATGTAATTGCTCTACCTTATCTATATATATGTAGATATATTTGTATTGATTTATATGAATATATGCATATATATTCATATAGATGTGTATATTTGTAGGTATGTATGTTTACATTCAGAAGGAGTTTATTGCTCTTCATTCAAGCCTCCAAGCATGGAAAGATAAAAAACTTCTTCCAAAGACTTTTTTAATAGAGCACCTACCTTTTTTGTTTTTATTTTTACATTTTTAATTTTATTTTCCCCAAGTTCCATGAAAAAGCAAGTTTCTACATTCACTTTTAAACCCTTAATTTCTAAATTTTGTTCCTTCTTCCCACCCTAATCAATCTCATTGAGAAAGCAAGCTATTTGATATCAGTTAAAATGTGTAATCATTAACTACATTACCACAATAGTTATGTTGCAAAAGCAAACATAACCCCCCAAAAAATATTTTAAAAGAAATTTCAAGAAAAATGAAGTTAACAAAAGAACTTTTCAATTTGTATTCAGGCACTATCAACTCTGTCTTTGGGGTGGATAGCATTCTTTATCAAATCCTTCAGAGTTCTATTAAATCTCAGCATTGCTGAGAAAAGTAAGTCATTCACAGCTGATAATCCTAAAATACTATTATTACTTTGTTTGTAGTACAAATAGTGGTTCATCACAAACACATACTAGAATTTGTTCAGTTGGTCCCAACTGGTAGGCATCCACTCAATTTCCACTTCTCATCATGAGAAAAGAACAGCTATAGATATCCTTTCTTCACAGAGGTTCTTTTCCTTCCTGTTTTTCATCTCTTTTCGAATATAGACCTGGTAATGGCATGACTAGGTCAAAGGGTAGGTATGATTTTTATATCCCATTGGACATAGTTCCAAATTGTTCTACAGAATTGTTGCACCCTTTCACAATTCCTCCAACACTGCATCAATGTCTCATTTTTCACTCATCCCCTCCACCATTTGTGGTTTTCTCTCTCAACCCTACTGGCCAATTCAATAGTTCTAATGCAAACCTCAGAATTGTTCCAGTCCCCATTTCTCCTATCAATAGTGAGTTAGAACCTATTTTTAATGATTTAAATAGATAGCATTGATAGTCTCATCTTTCCCCCATAGTTGCTATTGTTTATTGTATTTCCCTCCATCCTATTTCCGCCACCCCATTTATTCAGTTCTCTCTCTTTCATCCATTCCCTCCCAAAAATATTTTGTATCTGACTACTCCCTCCCACAATCTTCCCTCCTTTCTACTACCTACCCCATTCCCTTTCTTCCATCCCTTTTATACCTCTTCTACCTAATGTCTTCTAGGTTAAGACAGATTTCTATATCCAATTGTGTGTATATGTTATTTGCTCTCTGAAACAATTTTGATGAGAATAAGGTTCAGTCACCCTTCCCTCACTAGACACCTCTTCCATTCTACTGCAAAAACTTTTTCATGACTCCTTTATAATAACTTTGCCCATTCTACTTCTCCTTTCCCTTTCTCCCAATACAGTCTTCTCTCAACCATTAACTCCACCTTTTTAATATATTATTCCTGCAAATGCATCACCAGTCTATGCCTTGTCTATACATGCTCCTTCTAACTGCCATAATAAATGAGAGTTCATGAGTTATGAGCATCATCTTCCCATGCTGTTATATAAGTAGTTCAACATCATTTGAACCCTTATGATTTTCATTTCCTGTTTGCCTTTTTATACTTTACTTGAATATTGTGAATTGTTTCTTTCTGGTTACTTGTAATATTTTCTCCTTGACTTAGAAGTTCTCGAATTTGGCTATAATATTCCTGGGATTTTTGATTTTGGTATCTTTTTCAGGAGGTAATCAGTGAATTCTTTCATTTTCTATTTTATCCTCTGCTTCTTGAATATCAAGGCAGTTTTCCTCAATAATTTCTTGAAAAATGATCTCTAGGCTTTTTTTGTCATGGCTTTTAGGTAATCCAATAATTTTTAAAGTATCTCTTCTGGATCTGTTCTCCTGGTCAGTTCTTTTTTGCAATGGGATTTTTCACATTTTCTTCTAGTTTTTTTTTCCCATATCTTTAATTTTCTTTTATAGCTTCTGGATTTCTCACAAAATCATCAATTTCTCTTAGTTCCATTCTATATTTTAAGGAATTATTTTCTTCAGTGAGCTTCTATATCTCCTTTTCCATTTGGTCAATTCTACTTTCCCTTCCTTGGTCTTTTAGAACTTTTTCTATTTGGCCCAGTCTGTTTTCTAAACTGTTGACTCAATTTTCATGATTTTTCCCTCATCCCTCTCATTTCTCTCCCAAATTTTCCCTCTACCTCCCTTACTTGATTTTCAAAATCCTTTTTGAACTCTCCCATAGCCTGAGTTCACTTTGTATTTTTCTTGTAGGCTTTGGATATGGAAGTTTGATGTTGAGATCTTCTTCTGAGTATGTATTTTGATCTTCCGTATGATCATAGTAAGTGTTAATAGTTGGACTCTTTTTAGGTTTTTTGCAAGGCAAATGGGGTTAAGTGGCTTGCCCAAGGCCACACAGTAGGTAATTATTAAATATCTGAGACTGGATTTGAACCCAGGTACTCCTAACCCTAGGGCTGGTGCTTTATCCACTGCACCACCTAGCAACCCCAATAGTTGGATTTTTTTCCCTTTTGTTGCTTGCTCATTTCTCCAACCTATGACTTAATTTTTGACTCTCTGTTAAGGTAGGACTCTGCTTCTACGGTACAGGACACTGTCCCAAACTTTTGAGGGTTTTTGTAGCTATTTTCAGAGATACTTCTAGGTATCTGAAAGTTTTCCATTCTTCCAAGGTCTTATGATTTAAGGAATTGTGGAGGAGAGTCCCTGCTCCACTGGGGCAGTGAGCTCCAGGAGTGGAGCCTCAGGCTGTGACCTGGATCTGAGGATGGCAAAGCAACAGAGTCCTGTTTCAGAGATAGCAGAGAGAACCTTGCAATCTTCCCCCAACCACCATCCCATTTGTGGACTGAGAGATCTGGAAACTGCTGCCTCTGCTGATTCAGTGCTCCAGGGACCTGCTCCTGGTCTGGTGGGGTCGGGTCTTTGCTGCTGAAGCCTGTGGTGGCTCTCACCCCAGTGCAACAGGGTCTTCCTGCTGATCTTCTACTTTGTCCTTGGCAATCTCTGGATTGAAAGAACCCCACCCACACTCCAGGGCCACAGACCCAGTCATTCCACTGCCTCTTCCTGGACGGCTGGGCCACTTTGCTCAGGTGCAGCCCGGGCTGCTTTGGGTTCTTCTCTCACTCCTGGCTAGCAGACCCTTCCCCAGATCTAAGTTGCCTTGACTTGGAAGATTGTCTCACTCAGTCTTTTTGTGGGTACTGCCTATCTAAAATTTGGTTAGAGTCATTATTTAAAAGTATTTGAAGTGATTTGGAGAATAGTTTGAGAGAGTCCTTGCCTTTACTCTGTTACATTAGCTCTGCCTTTCTTCCAATTACATTTTAATCGATCTTTCCACTATCCTTTGTTGAATGTATTTTTTATTTCATTATGAGCTGAAAAAAAAAGATGCATTAGATAGCCTTCTTTTCTATATTTGATTTTGAAGCTTTTATGTTTTAATATGTGGTCAGTTTTTTTGTACTTGTCTTGTACTACTGAGAAAAAAAAGGTATATTCTTTTTTATCCCTATTCATTTTTTTCCAATGGCCTCTCATGTCTGACTTTTCTAAAATCTTTTTTACCTCCTTAATTTCTATCTTGTTTACCTTTTGGTCGAATTGAACAACTTCTGAGAGGGGACAGTTTAGGTCCCTCACTAGTTAAGAGAATCATCACAAAGACTCATTCACTTGGAAAAAGAAAACAACTCCTTAAAAATTAGGATTGGCCAAATGGAAAAAGGGTACAGAAATGAATTGAAGAAACTAATTACTAAAAAATATAGAATTGGACAAGGGGAAAGTTCCCTTCTGGCTTAAAAATGGAAATGCTATGCCACTTGTATAAATTTTTAATACTGCTATTGCTTCATTGTCTATGGTTCCTCTTTTTTCATTTTTTGTCTTTTTTTTTTAGTTTTTGCAAGGCAATGGCTTTAAGTGACTTGCTCCAGGTCACAAGGCTAGGTAGTCTTTTAACAAGATTTAGTTTTCTTCCTTCTCTTTTAATTAGATCTATTTTTGATTTTGTTTTGTCTGAGATATGATTACCATCCCTGCTTTTTCGTTGTGTTTTAATTTTAACAGAAGCATAATAAATTATCTTAATTTTGTTTGTTTCTCTTTGCTTCAGATTGTTCCTTGTAAACAGCATCTTGAAGGAGTTTAGTTTTAGATCTCCTCTGCTTATCTACTTTTGTTTAATGGGAGCTTTCAACTCACTGACCTTCACAGTTATGAGTAAGTGTGTATTTCCCTCCCATCCTATTTTCCTCCAGTTTGTCATCTCTTTCCTTTTATGCTTTCTCTGGTTACCAGTATTTTGCTTCTGTCCAACACCTTCCCCAATCTTCCATCTTTTCCATCATACCTCCCCCCCTTTATTTAACCTTCTCCCCTCTTTTTTCCCTTTAGGATAAGGTAGATTCCTTTATTCAAGTGATTATGCATGTTATTCCCTCTTTTAGTCAATTCTGATGTGAGTAAGGTTCCATCAATGCCCACCCTTCTATTTTCCCCTCTTTTATAATAGGTCTTTTATTCCTTTCCATGTGAGATAATTTACCCAGTTCTACTTCTCTTTTCTTTTCAATTCCAGTGTAATCATTCTTCTTATCAATTGTTGTACCGGTCTTCTGTCTATGTATACTTCTGACCATACTACTTGTGATACAATTCATATAAATTATAAGTGCTATCTTCCCATGTAGGCAAGTAGAATTTAGCCCTATTGAATCCCTTACTTTTTTCTTTCCTTTTCATATTTTTAAGCTTCTCTTTAATCTTCATATTGAAAATCAATCTGTTTTGTTCAACTCTGATATTCTTATAAAAACTTGAAAGTCTGGTATTTTATTGATTGACCTTCCCCTCCCCCCCATTGAAGGCTTATGCTCAGTTTCACTGAGTAGTTGGATTTCCTTTCAGAAGTTTATGTTGCATGACCTTTGATTCTTTAACCTGGTAGCTACTAAGTCCACTGTAAGTCTAATTGTGGTCCCCCAATATTTGATTTATTGCTTCATTGATCCTTGCAGCATTTTTTTCCCTAAACCTGGGAGTTCTAGCATTTGGCTTCAATGTTCTTAGGAGTTCTCATTTTGGGATCTTATTCCAGAAGTGAAAGGTCAGTTCTTTAAATTTCTATTTTACCCTTTGGTTCTAGCATATCATGGTAATTTTCTTAGATAATTTCTTGAAGTAGGAGGTCTAGATTCTCTTTTTGATTATGACTTTTAGGTAGTACAATAATTCTTAAATTATTTCCCCTAGGGCTATTTTCCAAGTCAGTTGTATTTCCAAAGAGTTATTTTAAATTTTCTTCTATTTTTTTCATTCTTTTGTTCGATTAATTCTTGATGTCATTAGCTTTCCACTTATCTGATTCTAATTTTTTAGGAATTAGTTTCTCCAATTAGCTTCTGTTCCCCTTTTTTCCATTTGACCATTCCTAATTTTTAAGAGTTGTTTTCTTTTTTCAAAATTAGTGACTCTTTGTCATGATTCTCTAATAACACTCTCATTTTTCCCAATTTTTTCCTTATTTAATTTTGAAACTTCTTATCAAACCCTTGCATGGGTTCTTTCAGGACTTGAGAAGGATTTTCATGGGGGGGGGTGTTGACCTAGGTGTTTTGACCTTGCTACCCTCTTATGAGTTTATGTTGGTTCATCTTTTTCAGTCTTTTGTCTAACTTTTCAATTTGAGTTCTGTTCCGGGGTGGGGGTGGGGGGTCAGGGGACAGTGTTAGGAAAGGAAGGGCACTTTCTCAAGCTTTTTGTACCAGGGACTGTTAGCCTGGTATTGTACTAGTGCTGCCCACTGTGGACCCTCTTGCCTGGTGCTGTTTTAAGTGGGTAGAGTGGAGTGAGATGGCTGGTGCGGTAGTCTGGCAATTTATCTGCTGCATGAAGGATTATGGGGGATCCTGGGGCTGGTTTCCAAGGGAAATTTTCATTTTAAATATGGATGGTATAATGAATAGTATTACATTTCAAATGTAATTTCAAATATTATAAAGGCATAATTGCAAGATCTCTCTGCAATTGAATTAAAAAATAGAAAAGTAAATCATCAGATAGATTATACAAGTCCTAGAAATAAGCATTTATTATAATTCACAGATCAATTAATCTTAAACAACAGTGGCCTATGAAAGTATTCTTTATTTTAAAAGAACTACTTGGAACATTGTAAAGCAATTTTGTAGGAAATAGCTTTAGACCAACATCACCAGCATATTCAAAAAATAAATTGAAAAATGATGAATGATTAAATATTTTAGACCACTATATTAGAACTGAAACTGTGTGCATATTAATATATACACAAATAAATATATATTTCTGTATTATATACATTTTATTATATATATATAAACCATCAATATGAATAGAATTTTTAACCAAACATGATAGAAGACTGTAAAAGACTAAATTCTCTAATTTATATAAAAATTTAAAAAGAAATTTTCACAGAAATTAAATTGTTGTATCTAGAATTAGAAGAAAAATATGGATTATAAAACTACTTCAAAAAGTTCTGACAATATTTTGTTATTCAAAACTATAGCAAATCAAAATTTCTATATTAAAAACTACCTCCCAATAGACTTTTTCTTCTTTTACATTTTTGCAAGACAATGGGGTTAAGTGGCTTGCCCAAGGCCACACAGCTAAGTAATTATTAAGTGTCTGAGTCTGGATTTGAACTCAGGTACTCCTGACTCCAGGGATGGTGCTCTGTCCACTGTGCCATCTAGCCACCCCATCCAATAGACTTTTGAAGTCTTGAATTTTTCTAAGTGAGTAAAGCAAACTACCAACAATAATCAGAAAAAAATTTCTCAAAATCATTCATTAGCAAAGGTAATTTAAACTACTAGGTAGCTTAAATCCCTAAAATTAACAAAGATCTTAGCCAATAATGATACTAAATACTGGAAGTGTCTAAGGAACACAGATGAATTAATTCATCTCTAATAGAACTGAAAATTAGTTCAACCATTCTGGAATCAAATAATAGACACTGTTAGATTGTCCATCGTTTTTTACCTCAAGATTCAATTGCAAGATTTAGATTCAGAGGAGGTCAGTAACAGCAAGAAAATACCAATATATAATCAAAAAGTCATGATAATTATTTTCTATATAAATGATTTATGAAATAAAATCTTGCACCCACTGATTAAGAAATAAATGGCCATTAAAAAACACCTGACAATTTATGAATATGCTGCAATTTCATTGTATTAAAGGAATTAAAATTATAAATACAAAATAACCTGGGAGAAATGGAAAATTTGAATGAAATTATGACAAGGGCCAAAAGAAGTAGAAGAATAAGTTATTCAATGACTACTACAAAGGAAACAACCAATAATGATACTTGGCAACAATTTCAGGCAAATATTGTTTTCTGAATAATGGTGCCGACACACTAGCAAAATAAAAGAACATGACTTTTTCTTTTCCATTACTAACATCACTGACCTACACCAGTAAAAGTGAAATAATGACAAATGTGTTTTTGCCTAGCCAACTCTGTTCTATTAGTGGTTTGTTTTTGCTAGACCATTGTGGGGTTATAAACCCTGTGTTGCAGGAAGGTGTATAGATATCTGCAGGGGACGTCTTGGATAAAATGAATAAATGATAAAAAGGAAGATAAATTAATATTTTGCTAAATTAATCTTTTTTCCAAAATAATTCCTAGGAATAAGAGAATGATAAACATGGTTTTATCTACAATTTAGTAAGAGTGTTCAAAAATTACCTTGCCAAGAAGCAGCAGTCATTTATAATTCAATGAAATTAAAGGTGTTTTCTAATGGAGTACTTTAGATTATGTATATTTCCATTTTTTTAATTTATTGATTTTTTTTTCCTATTTATACCTGAACTACATTAGCCCATTAATCTCTCTCCTTATCCTTCTCTGGGATTTATCCCTTATAACAAAGAATAAAAAAAGGAGAAAGATGGAGGAAAAATCATTAAAACAATCAACAAACTGGAAAAAATGCATTTCATGTAACATTCCATACTAAGAGACTATTTGTACAAAGTAGTGGTGGGGGTAGGCATCTAAAGCATTTCCCTTATTTGGGATGAATCTCTGTCTTCATAATTTCACAACATTAAACTTTAAAATTTCATCATAATTTCTGTGTGCAGTATTTTGTTATGTATATTGTTTTCCTGGCTCTGGTTATTTGATTTCATATCTGTTCAGATGAGCCTTTCCATGTTTTTCTACATTCTCGTAAATACTATTCCTTTGAATTCATAGTCCACAATGTGTTTAATCATTCTTGTATAATTTGTCACTAGTATGCTTTCAGGTCTTGCCTAACTTTTCTAAGCATATAACATTTTATTAGCTTCTTGGAAATATTACTGCTGGTTGTCATTGAAACATTACTGAGAAAACTAAGCAAGTAGCATGAGTGACAACCCAAGGATATCTAAATAGAAAATGGTTCTAAACAAAGTTTAATAAGAAATAGGTATACATGTAAACTTAACTCTGCCATAGTATTAGGCACTTATTTAATAATAAAAGAACAAAGAGGTCAGTGAAAATTTGGATAAAAATTGAAAATAGCTATGAAGAAAAAGGTAACAAGCCCAGTTGCCCATGTTTGGCAAATGTACCACCATATTTGCACAATTAAATTACCATCATGGCTAAGTGACCTTGAGCAAGTCACTTAACCCTGCATTCAAGGCCATTTCCAATTGTTTTGATTTGTATGTAGTCACTGGACCCTAATGGTTCCCATGGAGAAAGTGAGGCCAGTGATAGCACAGCACCCTTCAGTCAAATCCAATTCATTTGCTTGTCATGGCATCACGCTGTAATGGTCTTCTTTGAGAATAAAGGACAAACATCATGAAATTACAATCTTAATTTGTTTTGATGAGGAAGTATCAATGATATTATAGAAAATAAAAATGTAAAGAACAGCTGGGCTTATCTAAGTGAATACAATTTCATGAGTTTTTGCTAGAACGCGACATCTTGAGGGCAATGAGTAATTATAAAATATATGGAAGATTTTAATTCTAACTGGTTGGGGGTAATCACAGACTATCATATTATAACAAAAAGCAATTGAAACAAATTTTAAGACATGCTTATCTCATTATCTTCATAATAATCTGCCTATTCATTGAGTCATCATTCATGCATTTATGATAAGCTGAGAACCTTGCCTCATATTTTTCCCAAAAAAATTACAACATTCATCATGAGCTCCCTTTCCTTCCTCATCTCCTATCACTCAGATGCTTTCTGCCCTCACTCCTCCCTCCCATTATGAGAGAGCCCCCCCCCTCTCTCTCTCTCATTTACTTTGACCTGTAAATATGTTTATGTCTCTGAAAAACCCTCATTCCTATTAACTATCATCCTACTTCTATTTTGCTTTTCTTTCTGAACTACTTGAAAAGGCTACAAAAGGTGCCTACACTTAATTTCCTCTCACTTTTCTCAACCTCTTATCATTTGGCTTCCAACCTGATTTCACTGAAACAGCTTTTTCCAAAGTGATGAATGATGATCTCTTAGAGCCAAATTCAATGTTTTTTCCCTTGATCCTTATTCCCTGTGACCTCTCTACAACCTTTGATACTACTGATCACTTTCGCTTTAGACTCTCGGCTTTTGGAACACCACTCTCTCTTCATTTTCCTCCTAATTATTTGATTGCTCTTTTTCTTTTCTATTTACCAAATCCTTCTCCAGATCATGTCCTCTAATTTTAGGTGTCCCTTAGGGATCTGTCCTGGACCATTTTCTCTTCTTTCTACATATTACTTATTTTGGTGATCTCTTTGGCTCCTACAAATTTAATTACCATCTCGATCCTAATGATTTTCAAATCTACTTTTTCTGCCTCTGTCTCCTATGACTTCCACTCTTGAATCTCTACCTTACAGATATCTTGAACTGTATGTTTAGTAGCCATTAAACTCAATATGTCTGAACCAGAACTCTATGTTTCCCCTAAACATTCCCTGACCAACTTTTCCTATTACTGAAGAAGGCAATACCTTCCTTGGTCTTCAGACTCACAAACTAAGAGTCATCCCAGACTCATCAATCTCTCTCAGTCCCCATATATAATTTGTAGCCAAGATCTATTGATTCCACCTTTGCATATCTCCTGAATACGCCCCCTCCCATTCTCTGACACTGGTACAACCATTCTAAAAACCACATTGCCTTTTCCTTTGATAATTGAAATCATCTGATGGTGGAGCAGCCTTCCTTAATTCTCTCTTCATTTCAATCACCCATTTATCCTTGAAGGAATTTAAAGTCCTTTATAAGTTAGCCCCATCCTGTTTCCTGTCTTCTTAGATCTTACTCTTCAATATGGATTCCTCAATTCAATGAATTGGTCTCTCAATTATTCCAGGAATAGGAAGACCCTCTCTGTCTTGACTTGGGGCATTCTCTCTAGTTGCCTCCACTTATACCTAGAATGTTCTCACTCCTCTGCTCTGACTACTGACCATCTGGGCTTCCTTTAGGTCCTAATTGAAATCCATTCTCCAGGAAGTCTTAACCAACCCCTCTTAACTCCAGTGGCTTCCCTCTTCATTTTATCCTGTATAGTGCACAGTGACTAGCAAATAGTAGGCACCTATTCAATATTTATTGAATTTATTGAATTGAGGTCAGTCTATAATTTTTGTTCTTTTTGCCCCCGATGCTTTACATAGTACCTGACCTATATTAATATTTAATAAATAAGTATTGATCAATCAGTTGTATAGGTACTCTGAGGCTTTTATAAATAATATCCTAAACAGAAATAAATAATATAAAGTCACATTGTGTATGTTATTTGTTGACTATATTTTTTCTAATAGTCAGAAGAAGAAAAGACCCCTTGAATCTTTCCTAAATATATCTCTCATGTGTATTGAAAGATATATACTGAAGATAACTTTGGATTCTCAGATGGCTGACAATAATTAAAGAATAAACAGAAAGATGTATATTTACCAAAAGTATTTTATACTCTTATCAGAATATTTAGCCCAAAATCGAGAGAGAGAGAGAGAGAATGTTATCTATCTAGTGACAACGTCCGTATGTGACCCTTTGTAGATGCTGTACTAAAATTTCACTGAACATTACAAAATGTCCATCATAAGACTCAAAATCATCCAAATTTTTGACTTAACAATACAAACAGGAAAAATTAAATAGAAGAGATATAACTATTGCCCAGATCACAATGAGGAGTTTGATGGTGATTATTAAATTGTTACATTAGAAGATTCATATTAAATAGACACTTTGATCATATGATGGATTATTCTTTAATTTAATAAAACAAAATGCATAGAAAAACTAAATCAAGAATAATTTAGTCATTTTTCAGTTGTGTTCACTTCCTCATGATCCCATTTGGCATTTTCTTGACAAAAAAAAAAAATCTTAGAGTAGTCTGCCATTTCCTTTGCCCACTTATTTTACATATAAGAAAACTAAGGAAAACAGGGTTAACAGACTTATCTCTACACATACTGTTAGTAAGTATTTGTGACCACATTTGGACCTAGGTCTTCCTCTCACTAGGCTCAGTGCTCTCTCTACTAGAACACCCAGTTTCTCCAAACCAGGCATTTTGTAGATGGATCTTGAAATTCTTAAAGGCATATGTGATCTAATCCAATAGGACATGTCCTCCAGTCATCATTGTTACAATTCAAACTCACAGACACATTCATTGGGCTTCTTGAACATGTTCTCCTGTAAGTTGTCTTCAGCATGCCTACCAATGGACCAGAAAGTTTCCTTACTTTCTTCTAATGCTATAACCATCCAGGTAAGGTGTTTTTCTGTTTATATGTCATCCCTTTAGTTGTGCCCTGTAGTGTATTTCCCAGAAGACATTTTTTCTGTTCTTATTCAAAAATCCCTCATTGATTTTATGGTCTCACCACTGGCCTCTCTGTTGTTCTGGATTGGATGCTTCTCAGTTTTTTTTCAGAGACTTTGGTCTTGTGAGCCTTGCAGCCATACAAATCTCAGATAGTACATTATGAACTTAAGGGGCAGTTAGGTGGCACAGTGGATAGTGCACTGGCCCTGGAGTCAGGAGGACCTGAGCTCAAATCTGGGCTTAGACAATAATTGCCTAGCTAATTGACCTTGGGTAAGTCACTCTTAACCCCTTTGCCTTAAATAAATTTCTTTTTAAAAAGATGACCTTTTTTCTTTCAGGAGAAGTTTGAACATCATTAAAACAGAAATAAATAGATTTTAGGTGCACCAAAGCAATGCACTACAAAACTTTAGGGGACTGAAGAGAAGCTATATGGCATAATAGATGAAGGTACTGACCCTGCTGTGAAGCAGCAATGAAGTGGACATATATGGGAGTCAGCTTGAGTAAAAAGGCATGAAAGGGTTACAATCTCTTCTGGTAGAATGCTCACATTGATGAAATTTTTATTTCAGTGAATTCTGAAAATAAATGTAAAGGCTTACATATGTGGTGTGCTTTGCCAATGGTTTATTTTTTTAAAAATTTTAAAAATTTTATTTTTCTTAACATTCATCCATATGCATATGCATATTTTTAAGTTACAAAATTTCCTTCCACCCCCCCCTTCCTACCCCTTTGCCCTCAGTGGAAAACAGTCAGGTTAACATAGTACATGCATAGTTTTGATAAACATGTTTACAGATCAGTCATTTTCAGTATGAGGAATTAGGATTAAGGGAAAGAGATATATGAGCTAATTTTTATAAAATGTTCATCAGCTTCTGAAGGGATTTTTGTTTTTTATTTTTTTGTTTTTCTTCCTCTGGGTGGGGATAACTTGCCCAGAGCCAGTCTAATACACTTATGCTAGCTCTCTGAATTACTGAGAGGAGAGGCATCCATCAAGATTGGTCATCTCACCATGTTGTTGTTAATGTGTACATTGTTCTCTTAGTTCTACTCCCTTTGCTCAGTATCACTCCTGTAACCAATTCCATGCTTCTCCAGAGTCTGACCATTTATGGTTTCTTATAGAACAAATATATTCCATAGGATTCATATACCACAACTTGTTTAGCCATTCCCTGATTGATAGGCATCCCCTCAGTTTCCAGTTCTTTGCCACTAAAAAAAAGAGCTTCTATGAATATTTTGTACCATGTGGAACTTTACCCATCTTTTATAATTTCTTCTGTATATAAACCTAGAATTGGAATTTCTGGGTCAAAGGAAATGAACAATTTTATTGCTCTTTGGGCTTAGTTCCATATTGCTCTCTAGAAAGGTTGGTCCTGTTCACAACTCCACCAGCATTGCATCAATGTCCCAATCCTCCCTCAACCTCTCCAATGTCGATCATCTTCCATTTTTCTCATCTTCAGCTAATCTGATAGGTATGAGGTGGTACCACACAGTTGTTTTAATTTGCATTTCTCTAATCAATAATGATTTGAAGCATTTTTTCATATGCTTATATATGGCTTTAATTTCTTCATTTGAAAACTGTCTAATCATATCCTTTGACCATTTGTCAATTGGGGAATGTCTTGTAGCCTGATAAATTTATTGCAATTTTCTATATATTTTAGAAATGAGACCTTTATCAGAACTCCTAGTTCTGAAGGTTATTCCCCAACTTTCTGTTTCTCTTTTAATTTTGGCAGCATTGACTTTAATAGTGTAGCCAATGGGTTATAAAGAAAACACCCAGTGATTTTAGTGAGTCAGGAACTTAAAATGAGATCATACTGTGATAATGCAACCAAAGTGTGGATGTTAGAATGTCTTGTGATGCAGAATATTCAGAAATAAAGTGACCACATGTTATACTCTGTCCTTGTTAGATAGGATTTTGAATACAATTATTAGTTCTGAGCATAATAAAGAAAATTAGTGACCTGAAGTAAGTCTAGAAGGAGATAACCAAAATAGTGAAAATCCTCAAGAGAACATTATATGAGGATTGAGAGTAGGAACTGGAGATGTATCATCATTCTCATTATCATCATTATCAATGTTCTAGCATTTCTATAATACTTTAAGTTTACAAATTACTTTCCATATATTATCCCCTTTAATTCTCTTGTTTGTGAAATAGATGTTATAATTATCCCCATCTTACAAATGAATAAATTGAGTTTGAAAGAGGATAAATGACTCTCAGTTAACCAACTTCAAAGAATCAGGAGACTTGAAGTCCCTGATTCTATACCTAACACTATCTATTACACCATTTAGCTAGTTGCTGAAGCTTAAGAGAACAATTAGAGAAGGGATGATGAGACCGTCTTCAAGTTTTCAAAGACTCTTAAAAGGGAATTATCTTTGTTACTTGGCCTCAGAGGTGGAACAATGAATAATGAGTAAACAAAGGAAACAAGATTTTGGTTTGAGCAATCCTAAAGTGGGAGAGGGCTATCTTAAAGACAGTGTCAATCTCTACTTCATCACAGGAGAACTTCTAAAAAAAAAGCCAGGAGGGAACAATTTCAAATGACTCATAATAATTTTTTAAATTATCCCTCCACAGAGAGAACTAATAAAATTTAAATACCGATGGAAACATGTATCTTCTCACTTTATTTTTTTAACCTTTTGTTTGCAACATGGCTAATTTGGAAATATGTTTTCCTGACTTTACATAGAAAATGGGTAACATTTTTCTTGCTTTTTCAATGGCTGGTAGAGGGTTGAAGGGAAGGAGAAAACGTGGAACAGAAAATTAAAATAAAATAAAAACATGAATGCTAATTTGAGTTCATTGTTGCAGAGATTAAAATTTAGGTACATGTTGGATTTGATATAGATGCAGGTAGATTGCAACAGATTCCCCACAATGACTGTGTATAACCAGTTCAAAGACTAGAGAAACATAGATGCCACAAAAATAGATGGAAGGCAACCTCCAAAAAGCAAGAATGAGGTGCATATAATACACTGTAAATCTTTATCCTCAAAATGTGAAAGGACCCAATGTCCTTGAATGCAGTGATGCCTTTTTAATAGGCAAAGCAGGAAAACATACATACAATAATTTTCATGGATCATTTTGGTTTAATAGTTCTTGTTATGGCATTGTATGAGGAGTTCCTTCAGGAATGGAATTCTGGATTCATAAAAGGATCAATGAAAGAAAAATTGTCCTTAAAAAATGAAAGACTTGCATCAACAAATCTTCCCTAGTTTGATTAAACAAACCTCTAGAATATGTATATTTAAATCTATTATATGATATACACATATAATTGTAAATATAATTTATATAATTACAATATATATTAACTTTTCAAAATGTCCCCTATATTTTTACAACATTATGGAATTCTTGCATTTCAATTCATCATCTTTTCACTTTGGATTTCTTGACATGCTTTCTATCCCTCTGATTTTCTTCCCTTTCTGTTGATTGCTCACCAAGTCTCTCTCCCAGGAATGAACAATCCCTCTCATGAATATCAGTAACTTGCAAGTTAGTGGAGTAAAGCAGGTTCCAGAAATTGCCCATATAAATTATACATCAGGATTTATTCCAAGGTAGCAAAATTTTCAGAAATTTCAGGCCATTGATATTGAGATGTGTCTGACACATTTCCACCCACTAGGGGAAATTATTTGAAAAGTGATCCTAAGACTTAGGTTTCCTGAGTTACCTATACCAGGTGATCATTTGAGGGAATCTTCCACCAACTTGGGAAGGAAGAGGGCTATTGCAATGACAATTATTTTATGTTTTATTAATGTATATAATTACAGTCCACAGAGTGATTACTCAGAAATGTGTGGGCATATGTATGAGTAGAGTTCTCTTAAGCTTTTCCTTTCACTCATAAATTTTTTATATATAAATGTGTATATGTATGCATATATATAAATATATAAACATATATCATATACATGTATGTATGAGTTTCAGAAAATAATCAGATGATACTATGATGAATAAAAAATTTTAAGACTTTTATGAATTTGAAAAAAACTCATTATGCAAAAACTTTGAAGGAAGCTGTATTTCTCTTCACAACTAACCATATTAACTGTTTCATACATGGACCCAAAATAACTAAATTCACTCTGATTTCTTTCCAATGAAATTGTTTAGTATTTCATTATAATAATTAAGTGGCATTTAATTAAAATCCTTCTTCTAAGTGGGTCTTTGCCATTCCACATTAACTGCCTCATTTGGATCATCCCATTTGTTTCCGTCCATGATATCATGCGAAGGGGGAGTCGTCCTGGGTTTGGAATGCTAATATGCACTGATACAGCTGTTCACGGAACACCAAGTTGATGATAAGCAAACAGTAGTTTCTGAATTAAAAAGGAAAGTGCACTTTGGAATTCATATTTTCTAGTATCTTTTCACCTGCTGAACCTTTCATCTTTTTTTTCAACTATTCTCTGTCAGGTCCATCAAAAACAACAACAACAAAGAAACATCAATTTAAAGTTAAAGATAGGGGCAGCTAGCATAATGGATAGAGCACCAGCCCTGGAGTCAGGAGGACCTGAGTTCAAATTCAGCCTCAGATCCTTAATAATGACCTAGCTGTGCAGCCTTCGGCAAGTCACTAACCCCATTGCCTTGCAAAAATAAAACACCACCAACAAAAAAAAAGAAGTTAAAGATCATCACCAGTACTGGGCTTTGCTTCATTTCATGGACTTGACAGCCTATGAAAAGTGTTTCATACTCAGTCCTCTGAAAACTTCCTATTATATTATTATTATTATTATTACTACTACTACTACTACTACTTCATTAAGTAGATTTCTGAAAAAGTATCCACTATAGGATGTCTCATTTTACAGGACAGTATTAATACTTACTATTACTTGTATCTCTTCTACTTCTACAATTATCTCCTCTATCACAGCATCACCACCACCACCATCACTGCTGCTGCTGCTGCTACTACTACTACTACTAATAATAATAATGATAATAGTAATAATAATCATATTTTCATCATCATCATTACTATTTCATTTGTTTCTCATAACAACCCTTGGAGGTAGCTGCTGCTATTATCCTCCTTTCACAGGCAAGGAAACTGGGACTGAGAAAAGCTAGAAGAATATCTGTCAGAATGTGAACTCATATCTTTGCCAAACTTAGAGTAGAACTTCATCCATTATACCATGTAGATGACCACTTGTCCGTGGTGGTGTTGTAATCATTACACATGTTTCGATACTACCTTTCATTGATTTCACTACTGTAGGAAGTTCGAGGTGAAGAAAGCCTCTCTGCCAACCCAGTCTACCAGCTACTTTACAACTTCTATACTTTGATCATGGGGTTGGAGCACTGAGGAGGAGAAGCAGGTCTGGAACCCAGAACCGACTTGCACGGAGATCAATTCTCTAATATTCCCCTCCACATGCTTCATAATTCCATCATGTGGAAACAATGTTTTAAAATGTATAAATACGTTACAAATATAAGGGAAACAGTCTCTATTCATCATTTATCACATGAAGTTTTGCAAAAGGCTTTGCTTATGTGAATTTATTTGATTACCAGAATACCGTTTCTAAAGAGGTGCTGCTTTTATTTTCTCTATTTTATAACTGAAGGAACTGAGAGTGAGTGATCCAGTGTGACTTGCCCACAATTGAGGCTATAAGGCAGGATCTTTTTTTTTTTTTATTTTTACATGGCACTGGGACTAAGTGACTTGTCCAAGGTCACATAGCTAGATAATTATTAAATGTGTGAGGCTCAATTTGAACTCCAGTCCTCCTGATTCCAAGGCCGGTGCTCCATTCACTGCGCCACCTAGCTGCCCTGGCTGTTTCTTTTTAATATTTGATTTTTCTTTCCTTTTTTCCAATTGCATGTAAAGTTAGTTTTCAACATTCATTTTGCTAAGTTTTTGAGTTTGACATTTTTTTACCATCATGTAATGTGATCTAGGTTATGAATACACAACCATGCCAAACATATTTCCACATTAGTCCTGTTGTGAAAGAACAATCAGAATGAAAGGGGGAAAAACCAAAACATGTGAGGTGGGAAAAATGTGAAAATAGTCTGCTTCAGTGTGCTTTGCAATTGCATAGTTCTCTCTCTGGATGTGGATGGCATTGTATGATGTGGGATTGGAACTCAGGCTTTCCTGTTGCAAAGTCTACCCCTGGTTCTGATATGTCACCTCACTCTCCTCATCACAACTCTTCAAAGCAGGTGTTCTCTCCACAGGACTCATCTAGGAGAAATTGGAGGACTGAAACGGTGAAGTTACTTTCTAATGGTTGAGAAACTAAGTAATAACAGAAGGTCTCAAGCCTAGGTCTTTCTGTTCCACACCCACTATCCCACGAGGTTTTGTTGTGGTTAATAGTGAAAACTTGTTTTTTACATTTTTGAAATTAAAAATATATCTTCTACTTATAATAAAAAACTGTGAAATAAATAAAAGCAGGATTTTACCTTCTAAGCTAATCTATCTAAAAGAACATTTCATCCAAATATATAAACAGAAATTCCTTAGTTATACTTCAAGATTTCTCAATTCTTTTGGAGAAACTCTCTTTATTAGTTTCTATCACAATGTCTTTATGATTGTGCTTTCGCATTACTGCTGTCCCTTGACATATTCATCTTATAATGCCCTGATGTTTAGCTTGTCTGATTTAGGTAGGTTAAAATTAATTGGGAGAGTCAGCATGCAGTCTGTTTCTGAATGGGATAAAAGCTGTTTTCACACCGTTAATTACTTCAGAGGACCCCACCAATGACTTGGTTTCCTTTGGGATGTCTTCTAGACATCCAGTCACCTTCATTTCTAAAGGTTGAATCCAAGTTCATTAAAGCAGGCATAGCATAGTGAATAGAGCACTGGCCCTGAAGTCAGGAGCACTGCAGTTCAAATCCTGCTTCCGACACTTGACTTTCACTAGCTGTATGACCTTGGGCAAGTCACTTATCCCTGGTTGCCTCACATCCAGGACCATCTGGCCAATGGACCCAGATGGTTCTGGAGGAGAAAGTGAGGCTGATGACTTGGTACAGCACCCCCTCAATCCAATCCAACTCACATGCTTGTCATGGTATCACCTTCCTGGTGTCATGGTCTTCTTCAAAAATGAAGGACAGCAATTATCTAGGTTCATTATAATGAAGAAAAGTAGCTGTATCCAGCTCTTAATGAGACTATTGATCACAAATTCCCAACATGAAAAAAGACATCTCATTCCAGAGTGGGAGGGGCTCTGAGCAGCCATCAAATCCCATCCAAACCAGCAGAACAAATCCCTTTCTTTGAAGACCTTCACCAACTTTGCTTGAAGACCTTCAGTGAAAGGAAAACTACCACCTCCAAAAACGCCTTTGGACTATGTGTAATTAGTAAATTTTTACTTATGCAGATCTGAAATCTACTTTCATTCGGTTTCCAACCGTTGCAATCGGTGATCCCTCGAGGACCATGCAACATCTCAGAATTTTTCCTAAACATGACAGGGATTCATATACAAACAAGAAAAATAACAACTCTTCATTATTATGCTATTACACTTCAAAGATGCCTTTTTGCTTTCATTCTTTAGCATCAACTTTTGTATATATGTGCGTGCTTGAGGTCAGATCAGTTGTAAATTACTTATTTTTTTTACTCAAGTGAATTTTCAGCTAAATGTATTCGTATGGGATGAATAACACTGCTCCTGACCATATGGCTATGGGTTTCTGGGAACTCCAATGATTCCTTTTTGTCCCTCTCCTTACCAGTTTCTCTAGGAGATGCCATTGAGATGAGGCTTGACTCTTTGTGACCTTCTTTCTACTTTCTTTGGTCCAATACAATGAAGAAGATGAAGACCGATCCTATATCACTATCTCATTGATCTTATTTACAATTAATAGCTTTTGTCCTATAATTGCTTAAGCCTGGGTTCTTTAGCTCTGAACTTTGTTCAGAATTATACTGACTTGTAATGAACTAACTTTAGAAAGGGATTTTCCTAACCTTGAAGAATGTGGGTGAATATGAATGAAGTTAAGACTGATATCTTTAGCCTTGAAAGCTATCCTTCAAGGAAACTGTTTTGTTATAGAAAAATCTGGGCCACTATTTTGCATCTGGACTCAAACTAAAACCATTTCTTAGTATCATGAGAGAAGAAGGAAGGTTGCTGGCAGCCCCCTTAGGAAAATTCAAAGCAAACACGTTATCCTCATTCCATGATATCATCTAGCTGTTCTGTTCTTTGTTCTGTCCTCCACATAGGCATAACTATCTTCTTGCTATAGGCATTTGGCATAAATGAAGGCAAACCATTGAACCATTTATTGACAGATAACTTGTCCCTACTAACAAGTATTATCCTACTGAGAGATTTGCCTCGGTATACCATTTTTGATAAAAATTTAATCATGACAAAATGAATAAATCTTGTATAGCAAAAAATCTAAAGCAAAATACAATGATTTGTCTAGGATCATGTCTGAGGTCACATTTGAACTCATGTCTTCCTCATTCCAGGAGAACTACTTTATTCTCTGTATCACCCATATGACTCATAGAAACTAAGATCCTTAGAAAAAATAATTCAGAAAGTCAAATTTAAAATCATTTAGAACAAATAAAGGAAATCTCTCTAAAATATTTAATTTAATTTAAAAATTTGGAAACTGCATCTGTGAACAATAAAGTAATATCATTAGTTCACATTTATGCATCAAATAACATATTCATCCAATTCTTTTTTTAATTTTTTAATTTTAATTTATAATGTTTTGTCCTTCATTCTCAAAGGTGATACCATGAAAAGCTGGTGAATTGAATTTGAGTGAGGGTTTTGTGCCAAGTCATCAGCCTCAACCTCTCCTCCAGAGCCATCCATGTCCAGTGGCCAGATAGGAATCAGGACCACTGGAGGTGGCTCTGGTTGGATTCCCAGTAATCAGGGTTAAATGACTTGCCCTGGTTCACACAGTTAGTTAGTGGCTGTTGTCTGAGACCAGATTCAAACTCTGGTCCTCCTGACTCCAAAGCTAGTGCTCTATCCACTGTGCCTTATTTTTCCATTATAGGTAGAGATAATTTTCAGTATTCCATTTTGTTAAGTTTTCTCCCATCAGCATTCCCTCCTTCTACCCTAGGCTAGCAAGTAACTTCATATATAATATATAATATGACATATAATATGTAACATATAATATAATATATATCATATAATAATGTTATACATATTTACATATTGACCACATTGTGAAAGAAGGATCAGAACAAAGAGGGAACAACCATGAGACGGAAAAAAGGAAAAAAAAATAAAAGCTGAGGATAGTATACTTTGATCTACATTCAGATTCCATAGTTCTCTGGAGGTGGATGAAATTTCTCACCACAGTTTTTTAAGAATTATCTTGATTAGTGTGTTGCTGAGAATTGTTGCTGTCTGGCTCTGGAGCTGGGGACCTCCCACAAAGGAGGGGAGCAGCAGATGGGAGAAATCACATTCATACACCAACACAGGGTCCACCGGGAAGCTCGTTTATTCTACTGTACGACAAGTTTATATAGAAAGCAGATATCCGGCTTCAATGTCCAGGTATGGGCAGTGCAAGGGGAACAAGGAAGGAGGCAAATATTATCACATATGGTCATGGTTTGCTCTCTTCAGTTCCAGGAACAGGACACACTGAACTTTCCAGGGGGACAGGGGAGGAAGGGCCATGGAGCCTCAAAGCTTGGGCATGGCTTGCCATGTCCCCATGCCTCAGGAGCGTACTCTACTGAGAGAAGGCCTCTGCTAAGGCTCCCACGACCACACCTGACCTTCCCAAAGAGAATAAGTCTATTTTAGTTGATCATTCCTACAATATTTCTTTTAAGGTGAATTATGTTTTGATTCTGCTCACATTACTCAGGATCAATCCATGTAAGTCTTTCCAGTTTTTTTCTGAAATCCGCCTGTGCATTTTTTTCTTGTAGAGCAATAATATTCTATTATATTCATGGGCTAAAACTTGTCTAGTCATTCCCCAATTATTGCGTATCTTCTAAACTGCAATTTTTTGCCACTATAGAAAGAGTTTCTATGAATATTTTTGGTTATGTGGATCTATTACCCCCTTTTGGTGATCTCTTTGGGATACACATCTAGTAGTGGTATTGCTGTTTTATTGCCCTTGGGACATAGTTTCAAATTGTTCTAGAGAATGATTGGATTAGTTCACAATTCCACCATCAGTGATAAGTATCCCAGTTTTCTCACATCCCCACCATCATTTAGCATCTTCTTTGCCAATCTCATTGTTATGAGATAGGACCTCAGAGCTATCTCTCTAATTAAGTAGTGATTTAGATTGCTTTGTCATAGGACTATAAATAGTTTTAATTTCTTCATATGAAAATTGTTCATATCCTTTGACCATCTATCAATTGGGGCATGACTTGTTTTCTGAAATTCCTTTCTCTATAAATTTTAGAAATTAATCCTTTATCATAAACGTTAGCTATAGAAATTATTTCCCAGCTTTCTGCTTTTCTTCTGTCTTGGGTTTATTGGTTTTATTTGTGTGAAATCTTTTCAATTTAATGAAATCAAAATTATTCATTTTGCATTTCATCATGTTCTCTCTCTATTGTTTGGCTAGAAATTCTTCTCTCCATAAATCTGACAGGAAAATGATTCTTTGCTTTTCTAATTGGCTGATGGGATCCCCCTTTATGTATAAACCATGATATGAAATACCTGTTTTGACAATTATCTCTGGAAAGGGTTTGAGATGTTGGTCTCTGCCTAGTTTCTGCCACACCATTTTCCAGTTTTCCTAGTGATTTTTGTCAAATAGTGAGTTCTTATCACAGAAGTGGTCACAGAAGATGGAGTCTTTGGATTTATCAAACAATAGATTAGAATAGTTGTTTATTACTATGGCATGTGAACCTGATTTCACTGATCCACCACACTGCTTCGTATCCAACCCCAAGTAGCTTTGATCACCACTGCCTTTTAAAACAGTTTTAGATCTGGTAAGGCCATGCCCCCTTCCTTGGGTTTTTTCCCATTAATTCCATTGATATTCTTGATCTTTTGCTGTTCCATGTAAATTTTGTTTTTATTTTTTT
Organism: Macrotis lagotis; assembly: GCF_037893015.1. Lineage (NCBI taxonomy): Eukaryota > Metazoa > Chordata > Mammalia > Peramelemorphia > Peramelidae > Macrotis > Macrotis lagotis. The sequence goes on from NC_133659.1 coordinate 6,048,851, forward strand.
CTGGCTCAATAAAATAGCTTTGGGGTAGTTTCATTGGTAATGTGGGATACGAAATAGATTAATTAAGATCAAATTTTCCCTGTTATCATATTAGTCTACCCTAGAGCAACTGATATTTTCCCAATTATTAGTGTGAAAAGTGTTTTTAATTATGTTCCCAATGTACCTGGGTTTATCTTGGCAAGTAGACTCCCAAATATTTGATGTTGTCTACCTGATTTTGAATGGAATTTCTCTTCCTATCTCTTGAGGCTGGGTTTTGTTGAGAATATACAGAAATCTGATGTTTAAAGCTCAAAATTCTTAAAGCACAAATTAAATGAACTAAAAGGGGAAATAAACAATAAAATAAGAAAGGAGATGAGTAGATTTTTTTAAAATTAAATATGAGTACTGAAGATAATTGGATAAGAAATGAATATATTATTCTTTTTCAGATGTACATGGAAACTTCAAAAAATTAACTTTGTATTGTCAAAAGATGATGATATTTGGGAATGACGAGGTAGCACAGTAGATAGAGCACCAGCCCTGGAGTCAGGAGGACCTGAGTTCAAATCTGACCTCAGACACTTAATAATTGTCAAGATGTGTGGCCTTGGGGCAAACCACTTAACCCCATTACCTTGCAAAAAAAACTAAAAAAAAAACCTAAAAAAAAAGATGATGATATTTGTCCTTCATTCTTGAAGAAAACCTTTTCATCAGGCAGGTGATGCCCTGACAAACATCTGAGTTGGATTGGGTGGGTGGGGGGGGCGCTGGACTAAAACACCAGTTTCCCTTTCTCCTCCAGATCCAATGGCCAGAGAAGATGACTGGAGATGTTCCTGGATGTGAGGCAGTCAGGGTTAAGGAACTTGCCCAAAGTCACACAACTATTAAGTGTCAAGTGTCTGAGGTCAGATTCAAACTCCTATACTCCTGACTCCAAGGCCAATGCTCCATCCACTGTGCAACCAAGAAACTCCTTGAGATGACAATGCAATAAAAGATCTGAAAACATAAAAGTAAAAATTAATTAGAAACTAAATAATCTAATCTAGTTTCAAAGAATGAATGCATCAAAGAACAAATAAAAATCAATAATTCAATTAAGGATAATGACAAAAAGGATGCAACACACCAAAATTTCTGGGATGCAGCCAAAGCAGTAATTAGACGCAAAAGTATTTATCTACCAACTTTAATCAATAAAAGAGAGAAAGAGTAAATCAATAAACTTGCTATGCAACTAAAATAGCAAAAAAGAACAAATTAATAATTCTCAAATAATCTCAAAATGAAAAATCTTGAAAATGAAAAAAGAGATTAACAAATAGAAAAGTTTAAAAAAGTTTTTAAAAACTGCTTTCATGGACCAAAAATATACATAAACAATTGACTAATTTGATTTTAAAAAAAGAAAGAAAATAACCAAATTATCAGTATCAAAAATGAAATGGTGAATGTATCAACAATGAAAATGAAATTAAAGTAATTATTAGGAACTATTTCATCTAATTGCATGGCAATAAAACTGACAATCTTAGTGAACTGGGTGAATATTTATAAAAATAATACGTTTCTCACATTAATAGAAGAGGAAATTGAAGACAAATAAATCTTGGGAAAAAACTGAACAAGAAGAATTAAAAACATCATGATTAGGGTTAAAAAAAAGAGAGAGTAAAAGCTGACTTGAAGTTTAACATTAAAAACAAACAGCAACTAAGATCTGAGCCAGTGGTCCCATCAGTCCTGGTAAACAGATGGAGAAGAAATAAAAGCACGGTTGGGCTAAAGATAGCTGTAGACAGTTGACTGGAGCCATGAAGTTGGAAGATTTATGTTAATTAGAAGAAGGAAAACTATGGCTAATCTGTACCATGTACTAAAAAGCAGAAATAGGACCTGGCCAGCAAAGGTTGACAAAGGCAAAACTATGTTGTTGCTGCTTTGTCCCAACCGGCAAAGTATGGTTGTGGGAGGTAGCTTCTAAGGAAAGCTGAGTAACACAAATTCACCATTTAAATTATGATGCTGGATAAATCTTTGAAGATTCCTTAGACAATGAGAAGATCAGATCAGTTAAAACTTAAAAAAAAATTCAGTCTATTCACTGGAAGTTCAAACACTAAAGATAAAGCTTAAATATTTTAGCCACATAAAAAGAATATGGGACCCACTGGAAAATATCTTCATTTTGGACATTTGAAGGGAAAAAGAAAAGGGAAGACCTTAGGATAAAGGCATGAACTTGGACAAATTTTAAGAGATAATCAAAGATGGAAAGATCTGGCTAGGGCCCATGGGATTACAGAATTGGACACAACTGAATGTCTGAACAAAAAAAGAAAAAAGAAAAGAAAAGAACAATCTCCAGAACCAGGTGAATTTATAAGTGAATTCTATCATCATTTAAAAAACAATTCATTCTAATGCTGGTTGAAAAAAAAAAGTTAAGGTAGTAATGCTCTCAAATTTCTTCTGTGATCCAAGTATGTTTTAATATCTAAATTTGGAAGAGCAAAAAAAGAGAGGAAGAAAACTATAGATAAATTTCACTCATGAATATTGATGTAAAAATTTTAAATAAAATGCTAGCAAGGAGGTTATAGTCCTATATCAAAAAGATCATGAACTATGACCAGGTGGGATTACTGTCAGAAATATTAAATATTCTTAAAAACATGCTTTTAAAAATAATTTACCATATCAGTAACAAAAGTATTTTACCATATGTCCTAAAATAATTTACCATATGAATAAGAGCACAAATTATGATTATATCAATAGATGCCAAATAAATCTTTTGACAAAATACAATAACTATTCCTATTAAAAACATTAGAAAACACAAGAACAAATAAAGCCTTTCTTAAAATAATAAGTATTATCTGTCTTAAACCAAGAGCAAACATTATCTGTAATGGGCATAAGCTAGAAGCTGTCCCCCAAAATTCAGAATTAAAGTTATCTATTAGCACTTTTTCCCCAACATTGAATCATTGTTTGGGGTAGCTAGGTGGCACAATGGATAGAGTGCCAGGTCTAGAATCAGGAGGACTTGATTACAAATCAAGAATCAGATACTACACCAGGAAAACCATTGCACAACAACCCACTGTTCACTCTTCATTTTTTAAGAGAACCAATGGCATCACACAGATGTCTTGACTTATATGAACTGGAATAATTAAAACAGAGTCACATGTAATAACCTACCTTATTCTCTCTTCCAGAATCATAGAAGTCCAGTGTCATCTTGACAAGAGTCAAGACCACTGGCGATTGCCCTGGATGAAGTGGATGACCTTGGTTTCCTCAATGCCTTCTTTGGACTCCTACATGATTATTGGAACAAAATGTTCTCATCTGCTCAGTCTGTCAGGGGAAGTCTTCATATGCCGAGAGTAAATCATCTCTCTAGTATTAAAAGGTTTGAAATTCTCAACCTGGTTTAACCAAACTGCATACTACAGTTTCTTGAAGTCATAGGTGATATTTGGGTAAAGGAAGATACCAAAGGTGAATGAGCAGCCTGAAAGCAACCCAGCCTGAAAACCTACCTCAAACTACAGGAGCTAGTTTCCCCTGAATACACCATACACTCCAATGCAATACACAATATTGTATTATAAATTCTAATTACAGCACTATAACAAGAAAAATAAATTTTAAAAAACTGATAATGATGAATGAAAACTATAATTCTTTGCATACTATATGATACCACACTTAGAGAACCCTAGAGAATCAACTAACCAACTAGGGGAAATTCTGAATATATAATAAACCTATATAAGTTATGAATAAGATAGCTTCTTCAGAATTAAAATGTGCTCTATTTCCATATTTTATCCAGTTAACTCAAAAGCATAGGATTGAACAAAAACAGGAAAATTTGATTCAATATTAGTAGTTATTCAGGACAGAAAACTATCTATTTCAGAAAGTAGATTTCAGGTTATTTAGAAAAAAAAGTAAAGACAGAAAAAGGGGGTTGAACTATTGATTCAAAGATTAAGGAGCACAAACAATCTATTTTCACTAATTTCACCAATAGCTAAAGTCAAACAGCAACAAGGTAATAAAAACCAATTTCTCTGTAAGACAAAAGGGAGAAATAGCCATTTGATGAAGCCCAGGGTTGATCAGCCGAAGTTGTTTTATCCAAACAAACATATTCAAAGTGAAAGCTAGATGTCTCAACCACTTGGATACACCCATGCCAAAAAACTAGTTTGACTATCAATTTTATGACGACTATATTTCATTGAGAAAAAACCTCTCGGATAATCAAATAAATATTTTTTCATTGTTTTGTGCGTCACTAGGTTAATAAGCAACTTGCATCTGCAGGAATATTATCTTCCAGAATCAACTTTATTATGAAATTGCAGGATATGGTCTTAAACAAAGGCTGAGTTTAACTTTTCAATTGCTGACTAAAACCATTAAGATAAAATGCCAAATCCTTCTATATTTCTTCATGGTCATAGTCTTTTTAGGAAACTAGCTGATAGGAAGTTTACAGTAAGATTTTATCTGAAAAAAAGATTTTTATCTGATCGTAATTTTCCTGATCTCTACAGGACAGCACCAATATATGTTGTGGCATTTTAAGATACATATCCACTAAATGTGAAGTCTACTTAAATTAGCCTTGTTATTTTTCTGCTGACAAACAAGCCGTCCCTATGACTCTCCATCTGTATCGTTAGGACAGCTTTTATGGCAATTACATTTGTAGTGAAGTTTGAGTTTATCCATAGAAGAGAATGGGCTCAAATAGAAGTAATTGATTCATCCACAAGTATTTATTCAACTCCCCAAAATATTTAATACACAGCACTAGTCAGTGGACTATCCTCTTTCTCCTTTATTCTCTTGCTTCTCTAGGTTTCCATGACACTAATCTATTCCTGGTTCTCTTGCATGTCTTGCATGTGCTAATACTTTTCCCTAAATTTGCATTTAATAATTTCAACTGATGATGAATAAGTCCCTCTGAGATCTAGTCCACCATTTCACTTGGTGATGTCATTAGTTTTTTCTCAGATCTAAAATTCCAGAGATCTAGACATAAAAGTCACATTAAAAATGGAAGGGAGTTTAAAGGCTATATGGTTCAATACCCTCATATCATCAATTATAAAACAGTGACTATCTTAAGTGACATTTTCAAGGTCATAAAGTTAATAAATTACAACCTGGAACTTGAACCAGGGCCTCTGGATCTAATTCAAGGATAATTCCAACTATACTATGCAGACAGATACAGGTTTGAATCCTACCTCCATATCATTCTGTAAACCTGAGCAAATGACTTCTCTAAACCTTGGAGCAGCTAGATGGCACAGTAGATAGAATGTTGAGTCTGGAATTAAAAAGACTCATCTTCTTCAGTTCAAATCTGGTCTCCAACACACTTACTAGAGCTGATGTAAGTCACTTCATCTGTTTGGCTCAGTTTCCCATCTATAAAGTGCACTAGAGAAGAAAATGGAAAACCATTCAAGTGTCTGCCAAGAAAACCCCAACTGGGATTATGAGATCTCAAGATGATATCTTCTATATATCAGAGTTTGGAGAAGAATTTCACAATCCATTATATTTGTAAATGCTTTACAGAACTTAAAACCTTGTACACTTATCAGGAATCATTATCATTTACTATTTAGTGAACAAAATCTATTGAAAACATCTATCAACAATGAATTAGTTGAACAGCAAACAATTGTCAATAGTTACCTTTTGCAAAGAGCTTTATAAATATCATCTTATGGTATTCTTAGAACACCTTTGAAAGGTAGGTGTTATTTGATACCCATTTTTACAGATGAAGAAACTAAGGTAGACAAGGGTCACTAGACTGGCCAAGATTCTCACAGCTAAGTATCAGACACCAGATTTTAACTCATTTCTTCCTTATTCCAAGTCCAGAACTCTATTATTTCATCTCACTGCCAATAAAAGAAAATGTATAAATAATGAATATAGAGTGTGGAGTAGATGATCATACTGCAGATAATAGAAGAGAGAGAAAAAGATTAATAAAGGTTGGAAAAGCAAGAAAGGAACAGAATCTCAAAATACATATTACTTATGTTGCAAGTGAGGAAGGAAGGTGTAAATGCAGTAAAACTCACTTGAAGATTAAATATTTTTTTCTGTTTATATCACGCTCTTAAATATTGATCAACAGTTGACCGAAGCTTGAATTTAGAGGACAATTTGACATAAATATTTCATAAGGATTTATATAGGTTGCATATAGAGAGTTGTCCCATGAACATTTGTTGTCAAACTCAAGTGCAACAAGATAACTTTATGTTTTAACTGATGGCTAACAGATGCCTCAAACTATTTCCTTCCCAATGGGATAAGCATCTAATTCATTCAAAGAATAAATGTTTCCAGGATCAGCAAACTTGAACAATGAAAACATGCACCATCAAATATATGTATAACTTATTCCCTAAACATGAGACTCTAATATCACATGCTTAATAATACAGGAAGAATACAGTTTCCAAAAGGCTCTTCTGGGGTAGATCAACCTTCCACAAAAGAAGCCAAACATTTTCTTTTATTTCAAAAAGTAAAATGTAAGTCTTAGTGACATAGAGAAAGCAAGAGGAATAGAGCCATTTAATGATGCTAAAGGAATTGCTGAACATACTTGAACAAAACCCAGAAATTGTTCTTTCTAAATATGCTGATTTTTTTTTATCCACATGATGCCCAAGTTCTTTGATTATGATTATCCTCTTTCTCCTTTATCCTCTTTCTTCTCTATGTTTCCACGACACTAATCTATTCCTGGTTCTCTTGCATCTCTTGTATTTGCTAATATTTTCCCCTAGGTTTGCATTTAATAACTTCAACTGATGATGACTAAGCCCTGCTGAGATCTGGTCTACCATTTCACTTGGTGATCTCATTAGCTTATTCTCAGATCAAACCGACCACTCAAAACTCTCCTAGCTTCCTGGCTCACTTCTCTAACTGTGAATATAGACATCCAATAAACATCTGAAACTCATTGACCAAAACTGAACTTTTCATCCCCCCCACCCCCAAAGCCTCCCCCTTCTCTATTCCTCTGTAATGGTTAAGGTAAACACTTCCCTCCCAGTCACCAAGGCTCACAATGTAAGCATTATCCTTGACTCCTCAGTCTATCAGCCTCTTTCATATCTTATTGCCAAGTCCTCTAATTGTACCTGTGGAATATATTTGCCACATACCCTTTCCTCCTCTCTGACACTGCCATTGCTCTGGTGTAGATTCTAATCACTTCACACCTGGACATGGATATGCTGATGATGGGATGGTCTACCTCAAGTCTATGCCCTTTATAATCCATTCTCCATTTATCTATATAACTGATGTTTCTAAATTGCAGGTCTGATTTATATCAACCTGTCCACCTCATTCAACCAACTCCAGTAGCACTGAATCCCCTCTAAGATCAAATACACCATCCTTTCTTTGGCATTACCTGCCCCCCCTTATTCCAGACTTCTTTCCTGCTTCCCATAATCCACTCTGTTTATCTATTGACACTGATCCCCTTGTTATTCCCCACATAAGACCCTCTATCCCTCCACTCCAAGCATTTTCACTGTTTGCTGTACAAACCAGGATATTTAACCCATCTCATCTTTACATTCTTTCCTCCTTGACTTCCTTCAAGTGATAACCTAATCCCTATGCCCTGCAAGAACTTTCACAACATAAAGTTTACAGGATCCCTCTTAGTGCTAGTACCCTCTGGCTATAAATTATTTTCAAATTATCCTATCTGTAGTGTGTTTGTACACAGTTGCTTGCAAGCTCTGTCCCCTATAAGATGCTGGGCTTCCTTAGAGTTTAGATTGTCTGGGCGGGGAGGAATTTGATTAACATAGTGTCTTATATACAGTAGGTGTTGAAGAAATTCTTGTTCCCTTGAGTGGAAGGCAGGGATTTTATCACTTACATTTGTATCTCCAATGCCTAGCAACCATAACACATAGTAAGTCATTAATAAATGTTATGGATTCATTAATGGATGATAAATACATAGCCTATGTTCAAGTGATGAAAAGTCTTCCATTGTATTGTTCAACTTTGTACATATTTGGTGTAAATTTTTTAAAATTATTGTATATAAATATTTATATTTTAAACTAAACCTGCATTTTCCCTCATTATTCACTCACTTTCCATCTCTGTAACCAAGAGTCAATGCAAGAAGTGAAGAAAGGTAGTATATTGATGTAATTTCTGGTTTTAGGAGATTCAAGTATTAGGTGTACAGTTTCCAGTCCCATGACTTACCATTTCCTTTCATGCTTTCTCTCTTCCAAAACAATTGCCCTAACTCTACCATCATCCACGTCAGCACCACTGCCACAGGTGATTTCCATGCTTGGGAAACCCCACCTCCTCACCTCACCCCAGATCCTCTGGCTTCCTTCATTTCAACACCAATAGGAAGTTTTTCCTGATCCTTTTCATTGCTAACCCTCTTGAAATTACTATACTTTTATAAATATTGTTATTTATCTGTGTGAAGGCTGCATTAAGCCCAACCTTGAAGACAGGGTGGTTCATGTTTGACTTTGTCTTCATGATGACATAATAGCATAATGGCTGGTAAATAATAGAGGCTTAATAAGTGTTGATTGAATTGAACTGAATGATAAATATTCTTTCTTTGTTCTTTATATTATACCTTATCTTTGCATTTATTCAAAATCCCACAAAACACAACATATTGAAGATAAAAGGAAAACACAGAAGGAATTAAGTCACAGAAAAGATAGAAAAGGAAGAAGGGAATGAGAAGAAAGATGGAAGGAAAGAAAAAGTTTCTTCTCTTCTTATTTCCCTTACTTTATACATAGGACAACATCTCAATCCACTGTATCTGCTATTTTACTTTTACTGGCTAATAAATAAAATGACCAGCAAACAGGTTATAGAACAGACTGATGTAGACAAATGTTCAGCATCTATTACTAAACTGTGGCATCTTACCTTGAGGAGACCATTGCCTTGTTTCAGCCATTTTTACTTCATCAAAATAAACCTGTATTTCTCTAGACTCAGATGACACAAGACTGACAGAATCAAATTAAAGGGGGCAGCTAGGTGGCACAGTGGATAGAGCACCAGCCCTGGAGTCACCTGAGTTCAAATCCAGCCTCAGACACTTAATAATTACCTAGCTGTGTGACCTTGGACAAGTCACTTAATCCCATTGCCTTGCAAAGCCCCCCCCCCCAAAAAAAAGAATCAAATTAAAAGAAATCTCCAGCTAATGAAACATCAGGGAACTTGAGGGAGATGGGAAGTTAGTCACAAACCTTGCTTTTCATCATCAAGGAAGGAAAGTAGGATGCTCCCAGGCAAAGGATTAAATGACGTAGTGAAGCGGGAATATGATTAGTTTCTAGACTTGAAGAGAAAAGGTAGAACAAGATGACTGTCAAAATATGGTACTTCCCAAAGCTCCTCCATTGATTCACTTCAGTGTCATTTTCTTTTTTCCAATCAGACTTGATTTCAAAATTGTTCAAGGTTTTTTTTTAACTTTCCCTTACTTTAGACGTGAATTATTCATCAAAATGAGAGAAAGGAAAGAAACAGTCATTCTGGAAAACTCCTTCCCATCCCAGGATTTTTGTTATGTCACATTTTACTGCTACAATGGGTGTTGCTTATTCCTGCCCGCAGCAGGAGATGCACACATGTCAAAATGCCTTGAGCTAACAAATATATTTCTGGGAGACATAATGTTTACAACATGAAAACACGGGCACAAGAATACAAGCCAATCTGTCAACATCTAATCAAGTATTCACTTAGTACATCCAGGGCAAGAGTTTGAAAGGGAAGTCCTCATATACCTCTAGTTGAGTTTTACTTTACTTTGAAATAAGGAATGTCCTTTGCTATGTAAGAGAAAATTTGACAAAAATGTCAAGTTAATTACAAACAATTTGCAAATATACATGTATGTGTGTATGCAAGTATATCTAGAGCTATCTATATTTAAAAATGTGTATACATGTAAATATATTATATACATGTAAATATGAATAGATATATGCAGATAGCTATATATATATATATATATATATAGAGAGAGAGAGAGAGAGAGAGAGAGAGAGAGAGAGAGAAAGAGAGACAGTTGCTTCATTTTCTTTGTTGTTTAGGAGTTCAAATAGCGTTTTGTATTTTCCTACATTAGTAAGAGTGGAAATGGAGTTAAACCGGGATACCCTTAACTTTGGAAGTCTACAGACTTTCTCAAAAGCAGACCACCAAAGCCCCCCCCAAACTGTTTTAAATCTTCACACTTGTCCTCTCTAACCTGGTTTTCTGGCTCTGATGAGCAGTTTTAGGGAGACCAGTTTAATAACTCAATAAATGTTCCCTCATAACAGTTGCTGCCAGATGTTGACATCTGGAATTTGAACTAGAAATATTCCTTTCATTTCAACTCTGAGCAGATGTTTTGGTGAACTTCCTCGAAACTTTGTTTGATTGAGTGAGAATAAAAATGGGAATCTGGCGCTATTTGTGCTAGTTATGGAGTCGAGTCAACAATAGTCAAGATTCTGAGATTTATGGAGTTACAAGGCCTCAACCAAACTACTGCATTTTTCCTGGGAAAAGAAGGAAAGTGTTACACAAGATCTGAGTAGGCAGCTAGTATGATAAACAGAACACTGGGAAGCAAGTTAGAGCTTGACTGCCCCACTAGACCCTGAATTTCTTGCAGGTCCCAGTTTAATTATTTGTAAAAATCAGGGGATTTGACTCTTGGCTCTGACACTTATGAGCTTTGTGGCCAAGGGTAAGTTGTTTAAATTTCTCACATCTCAATTTCCTCACTTTTCAAATGAAAGTAATATTTATACTACCAGAATTGCCACAAGGAGATAATTTTATAAATCATGAGACACTGCAAAGACTTTTGAATAGTTAATTATAATAAATTATATAAGGAGAGCATATCAGGTTTATTGTCAAGACTGAAAATTTCAGACCAAAATCCTTTGATAGAATCACCATCTTACTCAGCATCAAGTATATTTTAACACTCTTGCCAAGATTTTGCAAAGTCCTGGGGATATATAAAACATGAGGAATCTGGGACACTCAGCATTTGGGAAAGGAGAAATAAAATGGGCCAAATGACTGATGAGAGAGAGAGTAGAAGGCCAACACCCGACTATATATGCCTGGGCTTTAATCCCCACCTTAGAACAAGAATGAACCATTTCCACTCCAGCTTGTAATGTTCTGGTAAATACTGTGGGATCTTTGTTCCCATCTTGCTAAGCCAGATGGAGAAAGTAATGTGACTCCTGACCATGAAGGATACAAAAGATATCAAACAATTAAAAGACAAAGGTGATCCAGCTTTGAGACATAGAGGTCTGGGGTGGCTTCTGGAGACAGAAAAGCACCTCATAATGGTTGCAAAAAACTTAGAAAACAAAGTAGATGACATCCATTGGGGAAATAACTAAAGTAATGTTTCTTAGTCATGTTTACTCCTCATATAAAGTCTTCATTCCTGCCAGATGCTGACACCTGGAATTTGAACTAGAGATATTCCCATCATATAACCCCATTTTTCAGAAATGCTTTCCATTTTATGTTAAAATAATGAAGATAATTTTAACAAAAATGTATCCAATTTGCCCAATTAAAAATGAGTTTTAATATGCTTTCATAAATCTATCCCAAATCCAGCTTTGGTTTTCCTATTTCAAAGAAAAGAGTCCATTATTGAGACTGAAGAGATTTGCCATTATTTATGCAAATCAAGACATGTCCATGTGCCAAATCAATGGGATGAGAACATGGCAAAGTGTATGAATGGACATAGCAGTGGTGTTTAAGCTATCAAAAAACAAACAAATAAAGCCTTCAGACTCTAGCATAATTATGATTTAAAAAAAATTCAGGCTGTGTAAGGCTGATCTAATAAGAAGATTTTTAATAATTAATATTTCTGGGAAATTTATCAAATTTCTTTCCTTGGGCCCTCAGTAACAACTTTCCCCCAAGCAATATATTTTTTAATATGCTTATTACATCATCTGTTAACATTTTGTTTAAAAAAAGTCAGTGCTAGGAAAGAAGTCTGCTGATGAAATCTAATCCTGCTTTTCTTACCAATAGAGCAAAGATGTCCTTTAAAAGTGACTTTTTAGGACTGCAAATGAGTTAAGACCTTCACAGACTATTGACTTAAATTTCAAATTCAGGAAATTAATGGACAATCTGTGATGGAAGAAATAAAACTGATGAACAACCCTTTTCTGGAAAGGAGTGTTAAAATCTTTGGGATATACATAAAAGTCTATGTTGCAGTTCCTGCCCTCAAAGAACTGATAATCACATGGGGGAGGTAAGCCCCCATATCAGAATACCTATCAGAATTTTAAATAACAATAAAATACTAAAATAACAGCGAAAGTCAACATTGTTCCAAACCCAGATGTGATCTCCTTCCAAATGAACTTTACAGATGATCAAAGAGGATTTAGGAGGAGGGAGAGGAAAAGCATAAACTGACTGGTTGTGTGGGGCTCATTTATTCCATGTTTTAAAACTTTAATTCAGCCATATATGCTCCACCTTTAATAATGCATAGAAGTGATTCGGTACATTGGAAAACATACTGGCTCTTGTATCATTCAATCAGTGTGCTGTAATAGTGATCATTCACTACCTATTTAACTGCGAGTCTTGGGGCAGCTAGGTGGCACAGTGAGTAGAGCACTGGTCTTGGAGTCAGGAAGATGGGAGTTGAAATCTGGCCTCAAACATTTGATATCTACTAGCTGTGTATTCTTGGACAAATCACTCATTCCTGATTTCCTTGCATCCAGGGCCATCTCCAGTTGTCTTGATTCATATCTGGCCACTGGACCCAGATGGCTGTAGAGGAGAAAGTGAGGCTGGTGATTTAGCCTAGTCCCACCCCCCTAAAATCCACTTCATGTGCTTGTCATGGTCCCAACTCCATGATGTCATGAACTTCTTCAAGGACAAAGGACTAACATCATCAGTTATCAACTATGGGAAAGCGCTTCGATCTTTCTGCCTGAATTTTCTCCTTAGTAAAAGGAGCAGATTGGCGAACCAGTCAAGATGAAGGAGCAGAAGGAAACACTTCAACAAAGATTTAAAATGATCATGAGACCAAAAAGTGATAGGAAAATCTACAGTGGGTCATTTTTCCACCCTAAGATCAAAGACAAATGATCAGGTCAAGGAGTGTGCACTGGAGGGAGGAGGGTGACTAAGACAGTGGAGAGGAGATACTCCTCTACAACTGTTTGATCTGACCCCAGAGTCCTGGGATGATGGATTCAGCCCCTGGGATCAGACCAGAAAGAAATACAGCATCAGTCATTATCTGCACCTGGGATAAGATCTAGGCCTCTGCCCATGCACATGGAAGCAAATCAGGGACTCCTTGAACAGGGGGCTACAGGTATATCCCTCGCAAATCACTGAGGCTTTCAACAAAGGAAGATGGACTCTGAACAAGCAAGTTCCCATCTCTGGAACGTGGACAGAGAACAAAGGACAAACATCATCAATTATCACCTGTGGCTAAGCCCTTTCATCTTCCTGCCTGAGTTTTCTCCTCAGTAAGAGGAGCGGATTGGATGACCAGTCAAGATGAAGCAAAATATTTTATTTATTTTTCCCAACTACATACAATGGTAGTTTTCAACAATCCTTTTTTTGAAACAAGGTTTTGAATTTCACATTTTTCTCCTTCCCTCCCTTCCCTGACAGAAACAATTTAGTCGAGGTTAGACATGTATAATCTTCTTTTCTTTACTGTTGCCTAGATTTAAATCAGTCTTGAGTCTGGAATTTTGAAAGACATTGCACAGATGAGAAGTGATTACAGCTCATGGTAAATAATTGATAGCATTTACATAATATTTCAAGGTTTACAAAGAGCTTCCCATAGAATATATGTAATGTAGGGCAAACATTTTGGGGTCTGTTACAAGTTTACAGATCCCTGGCCCAAGTTTTAGAGATCTTTGAGTAATAACTCAACTAGAGAATGAAGAGGCTGGCCCCTCAAAGATAGAGCACAGGACTATTCAACATTCCAGAATAAAGCTACTCCCAAATCTCTTTCTATCTCTCTGTCTCTGTCCCTCTGTCTCTGCCTGTCTCTGTCTCTCTCTGTCTCTCTCTGTCTCTCTCTCTCTCTCTCTCTCTCTCTCTCTCTCTCTCTCTCTCTCGTGTTTGTGCACGCACACACAAACACACACACATACACACACACAATCACTCCAGGGTCAGAAAAAAATATAAACCCATAGAAACTTTAAAAATTATTCAAAAAAATTCTACAAGCAAGCCTCAAAAAATAAATCACAAAGTTCAGCAACAAGGTCAACTAAGGTAAAAGAAATGAAGCAATAATTTTGAAAGAATTGAATATTATATCATGAAAATGAGAAATGAAAAGAGAGTACTAGAAGAAAGAACTGTAAATTAAATGAGAAATCTGAAAATAAAACCTCAAAGGTGAATTAACAGGTTAGCACAAAGGAATTAAAATGTTATCTAACTAATAGGCTTCTTGATAATCAGAATAAACCAAATTGTTGTTGGTGATGCTTTATGATAAGAAAATGAAATAACTGCCCTCTGTTTCCTCTCATATATCCAGGTTCAGGGCCCTCTTGATTCACCATCTGCATTAAGTAATATTTTCAGGAGCTTTTAAATATTTTGGGCGTATTGGGGCAGTATTTGGATAACTTTCTTTTCCTTTTCAAATTAGACAATTCTTGAAGGAAAACAATTACCCAGTTTGGGAAAATAGGTTATGGTTAGAAGTAACCTGCAATTGAATAGCCCAGAAAGATTTGGCTGAATCAGTGCTAAGTGAAGTGGAACCAGAAGAACATTGTACACACTAATAACAATATTGGGTAATGATCAGCTAGTATGAGCTTGATCATTTTAGCAATGAAATAATCAAAGATAATTCTAAAAGACTTGGGATGGAGAATACCATCCATATCCAGCAAAGAAATTTTGGAGTTTAAATATAGACTAAAGCTTACTTTTATCAATTTTTAAAAGTTATCTTAAGTATTATGTTTTTTCTCTCTCTAATGTTTTTCCCCTTTTGATTTGATTCTTCTTTCACAATGTGATTAATATAGATTTATGTTTAATTTGATTATACATGTATAGCCTATATTAAGTTGCTTCTGTCAGGGAAGGGAGGGAAGGAGAAAAATGTGAAATTCAAAACTTTGTTTAAAAAATGATTGTTGAAAACTACTTTTGCATGTAATTGAAAAATGAATAAATAAAATATAAAGAAAGAAAGAATCTACTTAGTACAGAGAGAGAACATTAGAAGGAATAAATGCTTTCCTTAAACAAATATTTATTTATTCAAATTAATGAAAAACTCCATTCAACCAGTATGGACTACATATAACACTTTTGCCTGTTGCTGTGGCTACAAAGACAGACATGGAATAGTCTCTAAAATTTTATTATTCCTTTCCTTCCTCCCACCCTCCCTTTCTCTCTTCCTTTCTTTGTTTCTTCCTTCCTTCCTTTAAAAATATAAAATTATATTCAGACATTTCAATTGTTTTTACTTTTCCTCATCATTTTTCAATTTTATGTTCCTTTTATAAAACAATTAATTTATGGAAGAAAACAAGCATTTTCTTAAGATAGCATAAAAATATAATTGCACACAAAGCTGCACATCTATTTTGTATCCTTCCAATTGCTTTTAAATAGATGATAAAGTTATCATCTAAATTTCTTTCCTTTTTTGGCTCTACAAATCTTAGTTTCTGTTTTTAGCCTACTTTTGAATGAAAAGCAAAAATGAATGAATAAATCTATTATTATTAAGCAATCACCACATGCCAAGCACTGTTCCATGTACTTTGACATAAATACAAAAAAGCGAGGCATTGGCAGCCCTCAGAAAACTCAAAGGAACAAGAAAACAGATCAGAAAAGCTGTGCTAAAATAATTCACAATAATAATAAATAGAGCTATAGGACAGCTGATTAACTTGTTTTGCTTTCAGATCGAATGGTAGCATTCCTTTGACTATTATTCCCAAAGCATATTATGGAGCTCTGGGATGGAGGAAGAAAGACTGGATATCAACATGGCTATGATGAAACAGGTCTACATCCGGCTGGCCAAGTGGCCTTCAGAGTCCAAAGGGAGGGTTCTTTCTCACTCAGAGGGTGGTCTTTGGAGATTCAATTAAAGGAGGACAATAGCATGGAAAGAAGATGGCATAATAATTTCTAATTCTGGAGAGATATGTTGTTGGGCTCCCAACAGTTAGCACAGCACCATAGGGTAGCTAGGTGGGACAGTGGATAGAGCACTAAAACATGAGTTCAAGTCTGGTCTCAGATATTTGACACTTCCTAGCTATGTGACCTTGGACAAGTCACTTCACCCTAATTGCCTCACATTCAGGGCCATCTCCAGTCATATTCATCCAGATCTGACCCAGATGGCTTGGGAGGAGAAGCTGATAACAGCACAGCATCCCTTCATTCAAATCCAATTATCATGCTTTGCCATGGCATCACTTCCACAATGCCATGGTTCTCTTTGAGACCAAAGGACAAAAAACAATAGCACAGTGCCACTTCCTGGAGGGATTTGCAAATTTGAATATTTTAACTGCCAAAAGGCTACCACTTCTAAGCTAATTTCTCATTTTGTCTCTTTGGATGCTCTATGTGCTAGACAGCCTGGTCTATATCTATTCCTCAGATTTTAAATGTCATCTTTTATTTCCATTCCTTTTCAAAGGCTATCTCTGTATTCAAAATATGCTCTATTTTTTATCCTTTAGATCTTAAAATTATTGGGTTCCTTTAAGGGTAATCTCAGATGCCAGATCTACCATAAAACCTTTCTGGCATACCCAAACGTTAGTATTTTTGCCTTTGTACTACAAAGTATCATTCACGTTCTTCTGTTTGTATCCTCCTACCCCCAATGAAATGTAAATTCATTGAGATCAAAGAATTTGGATTTTGGGGGGTCTTTGTTTTAACTTCACAATTGTCTCATGTCACAACTTTTCACAGCGTCTAGCAGGGTGCATTGTATAGAGCAGGTGCTGAGTAATTGTTCAAGTGAAATGAAGCAGCATTTCTCTTCAATCAGTTCAAAGAAGGTAAAAGATATTTCTTGTAAAAAAATCATGATTTGGTTATTTCATTTCTTCATTCATTTATTAGTTTATTTTTGCACAGAATTATAATGGTACAAGAGCTGTATAGTAACACATTTTCCCAGTCTTGGGATTTGCTCTTTAACAGGCAAGCCAAACGATAGTGATATATTATATTCATTTTTTTTGTTAGATTGCTCCTCAATCTTTGCTGAACAACAAAGTAGGATAAACAGACATGTAAAGTCTAATATGTTCTAATTAGAGATGATTACCTCTATCCACCAATGGGTATTCACCAATTACCCACTAACCTCTACAGAAATAGAACTTAATTCTGCATTAATGGCATTGATTTTTGAAGACTGTTAGGAAAAGAGAACTACAATTGATATGAAAGCAATATGGGGTGCTTTTTTTTTTTTTTTACCAGAAATAGCCTTGTCCAGCAAGAATCTAACCATTTAGCTGCTGGAGGCCTCATTCAATTGAAAGTACGACATCTCATAATTTCTTGACTTTATCCAGTTAGTCATTTTAACCTTCAGAAAGTAGAGCTAATAACTCTAGAATTGCTACTATGGACCTAATCCTTATCACACACACATAGTTGATTGGTGCCATAAATTGACAGAAATGTTGAGAGAGAACAAGCATCAACTTTTTTTAAAAAAATAGTAAATAGGGTGGCTAGGTGGTACAGTGGATAGAGCACTGGCCCTGGAGTAAGGAATACCTGAGTTCAAATCCAGCCTCAGACACTTAATAATTACCTAGCTGTGTGGCCTTGAGAAAGCCACTTAACCCCATTTGCCTTGCAAAAGCCTAAAAAAAACTAGTAAATAGATATTATGCACCAAAAATTTGGCCTGTCTTTTGAAAATTATATTTTGAAAAATTCAAAAGGAAAAACTGAATATGATATAATGGCCAGATATTCTTAAAGGGAATATTGTTCATGACAGCTAGAATGCTCTAAAGTTTAACTGTGATGATTTGGTGACCTGGAATTGAGCAAATAGTTAATAAATTCCTACAATAGACAACACACTTGAAATAAAAATGTGGAAATCTAAACTATTCTTGCTCTCAAGAATTTACCATCTAATGAGCATGTGTGCAGTGAAATAGAAGGTACAAAGCCCTGGGAATATACAGAAAAAAAGTTACGTCCCAGCCCTTAAGATTATACATTCTAATGGAGGTGACAATACCTTTGAGATAAGGATACACTAAATGTAATATAATGATATAATTTAATGCTATGTGACCATATAGAATGTAACTTAGAGGCAATGGCAGTAGCCCTTGAGCAGACAACAGAATCCTTCCTGCAAAAGATCGCACAAGATTGCCCAAGTTAAAATAGGAAGGACAGCTACAAGTAGCTCCAGAACTAATGAAGCAGCTGGGCCAAAGTTGAAAGGAAGCTACACTATGGATGCGTCTGATGCTGTAAAATCAACATCACATGGGAAGCTGGGATGTCAGATTTATGAATAAAGGTAATCTAGAAATGACCAAACAGGAGATGGAGAGATTAAACATGGAGATGTTGCTTTCTAAAAGATCTTGCTTGTTAAAGAACAATACAAATGCTCATTCCCTTCCCCTGGTCATTTTCTGCCTTGTTTCTGTTCTCCCACTTTCCACACTGGATCTACTGAGAAAAATTGCCCATGGGATCTAGGCCACCAAAACCCTGGCATTCAATCAAAAGGCATATCAATTGGATTATTTAAATGGACAGGAATACATGAATTTATTTCAGGTGATCGCTATATTTACTGCCGTGGACAATTATCTCTGGAGAAAAGGAGTAGTCCTCAGTCAATAAAAGGATGAAAAACAGAGTGCTTGGGTATAATTTCAAAAATAATCCAAATATATCTTTCCAAGATGCAAAAAAAGCAAAGATAATCCCTGAACTCAGGGGATTTACAATGTAATTTAGGACACAATAAGCAAATACATATGTACAGACATGGGGAGGGGGAATAGGAAATACCAGTGGAAAGGCACTGGAATCAGAAGGGGCTGGGGAAGACTTCCTGTAGAAGGTGGGATTTTAGTTGGGATTTTAAGGAAGACAGGGAACTCAAAAAGTGAAAAAAGAGGAAGGAGAGAGCAATGACATAAGACAAGGCCAGAGAAAATGCACCATCAATAAATGAGATTCCTCATTCCTGGAACAGTAAGGGGTAGTAAATTTAAGAGAAGGTGAAAGGAGAATGGGTAACTAAATGATGATTTTGAAGGCCAAATAGAGCATTTTTGTATTTGATCTTGGAACTGATAGGGAGTCACTGGTATTTACTCAGTAAGTGGGATGATATGATTGGATTTCTACTTTTGAAAAATCATTTTGGTGACTGAGTGGAAAATGGATTGGAATGGGGAGAGACTTGATCCAGGCTAAACTCCTCCAACCCCACCCCCCAGGCAGGATATGAAGAAGAACAGCCAGGTGGTGCCATAGCCTCTAGATCTCCTGGAATCCTGAAGGCTCATCGTCCTGAGTTCAAATCAGGTCTCAGATACTTACTAGTTGTGTGACCTTGCATGAATCACTTCACCCTGCTTGTCTCAGTTTTCTCAATTAATAAAATGAATCACAGGGAATAGCAAACCACTCAAGTATCTTTAATAAGCAAACCCAAAATAAGGACACAAAGAGTTGGATAGGGATGAAATGAAATGATTGAACAACAAACAAGGTGGTAAAAGTCTGTACTGTGGTGGTAGCAAAGTCAGAAGGGAACATATTGGAAAGAGGTTGCAAAGGAGAAATGATGGATCTGGCAATAATTTAGATGTGGGAGTTAGAATTCTGCCTCAGATCTTTATGATCTTGGTCAAGTCACTTGCCCCTTAAGGGCCTGTGTGACCTGCTTCATAAAATGAATGGGTTGCATGAGATGGCCTCAGCAATCCCTTCCAGCTCTTGATGTGTGATTCTATGAAGAACCTGAAGGTCCTCCAATTTGCAAATCCATGGAGTATAAGGCCAGGAGGAACTAAGAACTCAAATATGACCTCCCTGGGGCCATGATGCTTCACCTCTACCCTGGTTAGGTAGAAGCATCTTCTGCTGTTGCTGATGTTTGTCCTTCATTCTTGAAGACCATGACTTCAGGAGGGGTGATACCATGACAAGCAAGTGAATTGGATTTGAGTTGGGGGAGGGGGGAGGGCTGGGCTAAATCACCAGCCTCACTTTCTCCTCCAGAACCATCTGGGTCCAGTGGCAGATAGGCATCAAGATGACTGGAGATGACCCTGAATGTGGGGCAGTCAGGGTTGAGTGACTTGCCCAAGATCACACAGCTAGGAAGTGGCAAGGGTCTGAGGCTGGATTTGAACTCCTGTCTTCTGACTCCAAGGCTGGCTAGATGGTGCAATGAGTAGAGCACTAGACTCAAGAACATATTTGGAACAAGACAAAGTCTCATTCCCTTCCCCTGGTCATTTTCTGCCTCGTTTCTGTTCTCCCACTTTCCATACTGGATCTACTGAGAACATTCCCTGTGGGATCTAGGCCACCAAAACCATATCAGTTGGATTATCCAAGAGATTCACTCAACAGTTGTGTCTTCCTTGGTCACAAGAAAGATACAAGGTCACAAATGTTCTTCCTTGGTCAGTACTCACATTGCAGTCAAACAAGAAACATTGATTGGGTATCCCTGGCCTGCCAGGCCCTGCAGCAAGCACTGGAGATGCAAAAAGAAGCAGGAGAGCCCACTTCTCTCTCTAGTCAATGTGAAGAGCTTCTATGGCATGAACTATGTATGAACTTCATGTTTGTATTTGGGTCCTAAGTGATTGGGTTGGAACACCCTAAGTACTTGATAAATTTTAAAATTCATTCACTTATTCTGAAACTGTTGAATGCTTTCTTCATGGAGGGCATTACAGTGCCAAGATACTGTATATTGAGTCTTAAAATCAAATTGAAACAGGGTCCCTTAAGGCTGCAGATTGACTAGCAAAATCACATTTTAGCATCATCTATGTTCTATGGTATTTTTATTAATCGTCTTAAATATTCCCCAATTACTTTTTGATCCAGTGCAGCCTTTTGGGTCCCAGTATATTTGACACGTCTAACCTAGACAATGTGACTAGAATACATTCTCTTTCTGTCATCTTTCAAGCTTCCTTGATGTCCCTTAGTCTTTCCATTTGTACTGATTTCCACATGCTTTCCCCATCCAACAAATCTCTGAGTAGATGTTAATTGGGGTTGAGAGGTACCTTTATTCCTGGAACCAGGGGAATAGTCACCTTTAGTCAGAAAACAGTAAGCTCTCGGTCCTCACGATATGTTCTTTTCTTTACCATTGTCTCTGACACCTTTTATCTTAGACCTACATTTCTTTACCTCCTCTTTGATTACAGATATGTATGGAGTAAGACCTAGGTGGGCATGACCACAGACATTTTAAAGCCTCATGTAGGTTCATATTATGGTCGTTTTCAATATCGGGTTTCAAATGATGACTTATAGCCTTTAGGAGTGGGCTCATTCAGTGAGGTACATTGCTTCCCTGATTACAGTTTCAAAGATACTCATACTTAGAACAGATTTATGAAGACACTTACCTCTTTATGCCATCCACAGATTCCTGCCATCATTATTTTTTATATGCCTACCAGATGAATTTTGGTCATAAAAATGTTGTCCTAGAAAGTGTCACACAGTAGCTAGGGGATGCTTACCTCCCTAACATGGTGATAAATCAATGTTAGCTGAATTGAAGGAGGAAGAAGATGGCAGTTTCTCTCTTTACTTCTTCTTTGTTTTTGGTTTTCTCCTTGAAAAAAATGAAACAAGAAGGAATTCTGACTGTATATTCATAATCTAGAGACATCAAAGAGAATCGGGCAAAACTCAAATCATTGGAAAAAATGAAAATAAAATAAATGGATTTTCATCTGTGGCAAATGATGTGTTAGAAACCCGGATAATGGGATAGAAACAAATAAACCAACTTGAAAGTTTTTATTGTGTAGTTGCCAAAGGTGACTCATCTACCCTATGCTGATGGTTTTTAATTTTTTAAAATTTTAATTCAATTAATTTAATTTTAATTTTTTAATTTTTTTTGTTGTTTTTGTTTTTGTTTTTGCAAGACAAATGGGGTTAAGCAGCTTGCCCGAGGCCACACAGCTAGGTAATTATTAAGTGTTTGAGGCCAGATTTGAACCCAAGTACTCCTGACTCCAGGGCCGGTGCTCTATCCACTGCGCCACCTAGTCGCCGCAAATTTTAATTTTTTTTAAATTGATAAATGACTTTTTTTTTCCTCCAAGATTCAAAAGAGAATTTTTAGGCCAATAAAAATAAAAAAACCAATAACAAAGCCAGAGAAAACTGTGTGGTCCAGTCAGCATCATGTCTGACTTTATACACATCCAGTTGTCTTTGAAACACCAAGTTCCTCTGGTGTGCCAGAAACCAGCTCAAGGACATGATAGAGATGAACTATAAATCTGTTTTTTCAAGGATCAATTTCATATTTACACCAGGGGGGAAGTCATAAACCTTTTTAGGTAAGTACACAATTCCAGCCCTGATTCACCTCAAAATGGTTTGTTTGAAACGTTCTGTCTTGTGTAGCCAATAAAATGTCTACTTGTTACAAATAGAAAATAAAAATAAAGAGAACACCAACCTCAACCTAATGTTGCGGTGGCATCTACAGTGGAGGGGATCTGCAGTAGGTTTTCTGGGGTTTTTTGTGGGTTTCCCCCCTCAAAACTTCATTTATTTTGATATTTACATTTGTTGCTTTATAGTGGACTAGTTCTTCTGAAATTAGGATCTGACAGCTTAATTATAGATGATGGATATCCCTTCTTTGAAAGTGCCAGAACGAAAATATCAATCCCTACTTTCTTTCTTAGTTTTATTTATCGGGCTCAACATAACACTAATAGCAACTGGAGACACTATTTTGTTGATGAGTTTTTGAGCCTTCATTGGCAAACTCCTGATGGATATACGTAGAACCCATTTGAAAAACAAATAATGATAATTTCTAATGCAATATAATGAACATATTTTGACTTATGGTCATCCATTCATATTAATATTAGTGTATTCATGTGAATAAAATAAATTGTATTCCAACAAGAAATTCTACGCAGTAACCTTATTTCCAAAACCTCTCTTCATTTTACAGTCACGTTGTTTTGAAAAAGGATGCTGTCCTTTCAGTAAGGTTGTCTTGTAAGGGGCCATGCTTTTCATGGTGATACTTTGCAACTTTTTGCTTTGTTTGTTTGTGGATTTACAGTGAATTCTGCCTATTGGTAGCAGGATTAGACTTTTTTCCCTTGCTTGGCCCCAAAGGACAGAACTGGGATTGATGAGCAGTAATTGCAGAGCAGCAAATTTAGACTTGCTAAAAGGGGAAAAAAAAAGCAACAACATCCCAGAGTAGAGCAGCTGCCTTAGGAGACCATGGGGTGTCCTCGAGGGATGTCCTCAAGCAAATGCTATATGATTACTTAGACTGTTTTAGATATGTCAGAATAAATGGCCATTAGAGTTCTATCTGATAATGAAATTCTGTCATTCTGTGATTCTCTGCTGCTCAGTCTGCTGATAAGTAGAAAAGCAGAGAAATAGATATAGTTATATAGAATGGATAAGTGTTTATTTACATTCACACATTATAATGGTCCCATAACAAAGCCACAATGTCCGATGCATGCGCACACATACACACATACATACATACAGATTAAATAGATAATTCATTCAACAATCATGCCCAAATCTTCATGACCCCATAGATCATAAAACACTGGGCCTTTCTATCTTACACAATCTCCCAAAGTCTGTCAAAATTCACTTTGATTGTTTCCATGAGTCTCCATCCATCTCATCCTCTGCCATTTCCTTCTGCTTTTGTCTTTAATCTTCCAATGAGTTTTATCTTCTGATAATATAACCCAAGTATTTCAACTTCAACTGCAGTATTTGACCTTCCAATGATCAGTCTGAATTAATTTTTTTTAGGTTTTTGCAAGGCAATGGGGTTAAGTGGCTTGCCCAAGGCCACACAGCTAGGTCATTATTAAGTATCTGAGACCAGATTTGAACCTAAGTACTCTTGACTCCAAGGCCGGTGCTTTATCCACTACATCACCTAGCCACCCCTGAATTAATTTCTTCAAGTATTGATTCATTTTATCTTCTTGTGGTCCAAGGGATTTTCAAACCTTCTCCTGAACCACAATTCAAAAGCATCAATTCTAGAGTGCTCAGTTTTCCTTATCATCGAATTCTCAAAACCATATATTAATATCAGAAAAAGACCCAAATTTTTGATTAAGGACCTTTGTCAGAAAGGGATGTATCTACTTTTTGGGATGTTGTTCAGATTTGCCATAATTTTCCTTCAAAGGAGCAAGCGTCTTTTTAATTTCATGGCTGCAGTTGCTGTCCATGGAGATCTTTGAGTCCAAGCATATACAATTGGACACCTCTTTTCCCCAAATTGCCAGGAAGTGATAGGACCAATTGGATGATCTTAGTTTTTCTTTCTTCTCTTTTTTAATGTAAAACTTCAGGCCAGCTTTTATACCTTTTTTTTAATCTTAACAAGAGGCTTCTTAATTCTTATTCACTCTTTAATATGAGTGAGATTATCTGCATTTCTGAGGCTGTTGATATTTTTTCCTGAAAACATAAATCCAGCCTGGCATTTCACATGATTTACTCTGCATAGAAGTTAAATGAATAGAATATCTATGTAAAAGCCTTTTCATATATCTTTCCTGATTTTTTTTCTTTTTTTTTTTTTTTTGCAAGGCAATGGGGTTAGGTGACTTTCCCAAGATCACACAACTAGAGAATTATTTAAGTGTCTGAGTTTGGATATGAATTCAGGTCCTCCTGATTCCCTTGATCCTTTTCCTATTTTAGAACAATTAGTTGTTACATGTTTGGTCCTAACTTGGTTAGTTCTTGATCCACATTCAGGAGACAAGTAAGATCATATGGTATTCTCATCTTTTGGAGGACTGGGTACATTTTGTTGTGACCTACTCAGTCAAACGGTTTAGTTTTGTCAATAAAGGAGGTTTTTTGTTTTTTTTTTTTTCTGGAACTCCCTTGCAATTCTCACAATCCAGTGAATATTGGTAATTTGGTTTGTAGGACATCTAAGTCTTTGATAACTAGCCTGGACTTCAAGTAATTTGTGTTCTAACTTGTAGAATCTTGAGGTCATGGAAATGGCAAATTTTCAGTAATTTGAACATTCTTTGAAATTGCCCTTTTTAAGTTTGGGGCATAAACTGATCTTTTCCACTTCAGTAGACACTGTTATGTTTCCTAAATTTGTTGGCAGGTTGAGTGCAGTAGTTTAACAGCATCATCTTTTAGACTGATATCTATATCTAATATATATGAATACATATAAATATAACATACATAAATATAAAGAGATATGTTTATACTTATATGTATGCGTGCATGTGTGCATGCATTTCACATATATATTTACATATATATCACACATCAGACACTGATCTTCTCATGGTATTGTCATCATCTCATTTGATTTAGTTACTCAGGTAAAATTTTCCTGAAGGTTTTTGTATTGTTTTCTTTTGTTTTATGAGGAAGGGGATACATTTAGTCACTCAGCCTTCAGTTAAAATTAGCTGTTGTTACCAAGTGGCAATGATGCTTTAGTCACAAGCATTAATTCTTTGAACTCTAAGTAGTCCTATGCATGGCTTATCGAGCCTATTAATAACCACATTTGCCCTATTCTTCAAAAGATATAGTTTTAATTACTACAACAGAAATTGAGCAGCAGGTAATAGTGTTTAAAAGATGACACCAGTGTGGCACACAGAACACATTTCTCACTAAATCTTGTGGCTCCCAGAATAATTCAATCATTTGTCTTATTCAAAGATTCTTATTGTAATGGGATTGTTTTTTAATTTTGTTTTTTATTCCTCCTGTAATTTGACAAAATGTGTCCCATGCAATATGAAAATTTACTTAAGGCTTTAAACATTGCTCAGATATGAAATCACAGGAAGAATCTCAACTATTCTGAATTCCTTGACTACATGTAAATATTCCTCCTCCACTGGCCTATTTGTGAATCCTCAAATTGTAGCTTAATCTGGGACCTGACTGACTTTCCCTATAAGGTTTGTTTGTCAAAGTTGTTTTTGTAAGAGGATGTTTGCAATAATGACTCATTTTAATGGTTTGGTCAACTTTTATAACATTAGAGAAAGTCCACTGTTATAAATCCATCTTTTCTTTAGCTTTTATGGCCTGAGAAGAATGAATAGGATTGCAAAATCCAAATAAAGATTTCTCTATTATTATTCTGATGTAATTTTGAGTAGGAGTGCTGATAGAGTCCTAAGCTCAGTTCAGATTTTCTCTGAGGCCTGAACCTCAGCTTTAATATAACAGAACCTAAATGTTTACTCCTAAAATATCAACATGTGGTAAATATATCTTAGCAGTAATTGTCTACTACATAAACTCAAAGAGAAAATATCCTCCCGTATTATCACAATTAATCTTTGTGATTCACTTTCCTTAGATCAGGGCTTTCAACCTGTTTTCCTTTAAAAATCATGACTCCAGTTTTGCCAAAGTTATCAGCAACTTCATTTAACTATTAAGGTTATCTATCTTAGGGCTTGCCCATATAATTAAAAATAAGTATTTGATTTTCCTTTTCCTATCACAATTTTTCATTTTGATCTTTTTCTTCTGTACATAACAGGGGCTTTGTAGGCATTTGCCCTGCATGAATTATTATTTTTTTCATGAATCATTTAGGAAAAACCTAGGTTTTTATGAGGAGAATGGGGAAAAAGAGAAATACGTACCCTTTACCCTTTGCCATCTAATGTTTATGTGAAGCAAAATTTACATGCAGAAGTCGAGTTCACATATTAATTGCTTCTCAGCTGATTCTCCTAAGCAATATCTCTACCCCAGAAACCTGGTGCTTGTTAGCTACAGAATGCCTCTTGTGGGAGAAAATTAAATCAGCAAACAACTCAACATAAATTTATACAAGAATGTGTTTTTAATTAAAGGTTCTAATATATGTATGATTTTTATGAATATTGTTTTGCAGTTAAAAACAAATGGGTAGAAGATTCAAGTACATAGGGTTTCGTCCATCAACTAACCAAATAATTTCAATGGGCTGCAAATGCTTTACCTATGAAACAATGGTGACATTCACTTTTTTTTTAGGTTTTTGCAAGGTAAATGGGGTTAAGTGGCTTGCCCAAGGCCACACAGCTAGGCAATTATTAAGTGTCTGAGGCCAGATTTGAACCCAGGTACTCCTGACTCCAGGGCCAGTGCTTTATCCACTGCCACCTAGCCGCCCCTGCATTCACTTTCCATTCCCATCCTGAAACTCTTTCATTTTGAGGTTAATTATGAGATTAATCATGGAGCAAAATAAGATAATTTCCAAACTGTCTCTCCCTTGTCTACAAAATTCAATCTGTTTGTTTATTTTTAATTTCACTCTCAGTAACTATCTTTTCTTGACTTCAGCTCATCCATCCAATATTCCTTCTCTTACTCCCCTTACAAAAAGTTTCAATTCAGGAATTCCAAGTCAACTCATAGATCTCAAATGTGCCTCTCTAATTGTGACCTTTCTTTCTTTCTTTTTTTTTTTTTTTTGCAAGCCAATGGGGTTAAGTGGCTTGGCCAAGGCCGCACAGCTAGGTAATTATTAAGTGTCTGAGGCCAGATTTGAACTCAGGTACTCCTGACTCCAGGGCTGGTGTTCTATTCACTGTACCACCTAGCCATCCCTGTTTGTTCTTAATTCTTTTTTTTTTAAGTTTTTGTAAGGCAAACGGGGTTAAATGGCTTGCCCAAGGCTACACAGCTAGGTAATTATTAAGTGTCTGAAGCTGGATTTGAACTCAGGTACTCCTGACTCCAGACCTGGTGCTCTATCCACTCCACCACCTAGCCAGCCCCTAACCTTCTTTCTTTACATGTTCTCCCACTGTAGAATGCTATCCCTTTCCTTTATAAAGCCTACCTATCCTTGAAGATCAAATATTAACACCATTTCTGCTAAGAATCTATTCCTGATCTTCCTATTCCTCACTAAAGATGTCTTTCTTTGCAAAGGGATGTCTGCATTATTTTTGTTCATGTATCATTGTCTTCCCTTAAGGAGTGGGGAGGGTTACAGAGGACTGAAATGGATACTTTCCCCATTGGGCACCTTTTCCCGTTATTTCTCTTGCAAATTTAACTTTACACATAAAAATAATTCAGTACTTCAAGGCTTGCTATTTAATTTTTAGACATTTTCTGTGCAAACTGGTATTGGAAGTTTCTATCATCGTGTTGAATTGACAGACTGCATACATTTGTTTATTTCTTTGCAACAGGTAGAAAACATTAGAGGGAAAGAGCTCCTAGAGACCATAATGTACGGCAGTTAGAGCGCATTGTGGACTTGGAGTTAGGAAGATTGAGGTTTGAAACCTGCCTCAGACACTTATTAGCTGGGTGATCCTAGTAAGTCATCTCATATAGCTGGGTCTATATTTACTCTTTTGCAGAAGGCAAAGGTTGGATGCTACAGATTCGGAAGGTCTCCTCTAACTCTAAATCCACAATTCTTGAATCCTATGTTAGTCAGCTAAAGTCAACCTTTTGATAAAAACAATAGCTGCTGTTTAATAGCACTTTAAGGCTTCTCCAAGCGTTATCTCATTGGCCGTGCCCAACAACAACTAGACCCGCCAATCAATAAACGTTTAAGTACCCACTTGGAGCCGGACATTTGTGTCCTCAGCACTGGGCCACAAAGCCAGGACAAAGAGGGGTTCTGCTTTTCAACTCTCAGAGACTATGGGGGCAATGATATGAAAACACCCAACAGGATATGAATAGGATAATCTAGAGAGGATCCCTAGAGGGAAGGTGCTAGCAATGGGAGGGGTCAGCAAAGGTTTCTGGGGAAAAAGATTTTTAGCTGCGATTTGACAAAAGCCAGGGAAGTCAAGAGGTGGAGGTGAAAAAGGAGGGAGATGCCTCTACTTAAATAAGTTCAATAAATTGCCTAGGTTCATTAATATAGCCACTATGATTCATGGTGGCTAATGCAGATTGGGAAATCAGGTCTTTCTCATTCCACTTCTTCTCTCCAAGTACTAAGCTTCAAGGCTTCACAAATCAACAAAATAAAATGGTCCCAAATGCAGTTTTTTTACTAAATAAAATTCAAAATTTGAGATGCAAGTCCCCGGGAAATCAAAAATTCGGATCAGGTTAAGAATACACAAATTCATCGATGCAAGTATTTAGAACATGAAAATGTTTAACCCAAGCATTGGGCAAAGCTCAGATCTGACTCAGGTCACTCACTGCCTCCATGCTGAATTTTCTTTGGACACAATAGAGGAGTCAAAGATAATTAGATTAGGTTAGGTATTGGTGATTTGGCAATCGTTTAGACAGCATGAAGCCCCTTCTATGAAAGTGGCTAGAAGAAAGTGAAACAGGCAGAGCCAAGATGGCAGCATGATGGCAGGAATTCCCAGAAACTCCGTCCCCCCAAAATTCCAAAACTCATTAAATTATGCCTCTAGCCAAAATTTAGAGGGGGGCAGAACCCACAGAAAGACTGAGTGAAACAATTTCCCAGTCCAAGACAATTTAGAAGTTCCACAGAAAAGGTCTGTTCCACCAGCACCTAGGGTTGGAAAAAGCCACAACTAGGAGCAGTTGCAGCACAGTACAGCTGGGCCAGGTGCCTGGGTCAGTGGTAGAGGGGGCAGTTTCCAGATCTCTTGGTCCAAGGATCATCAGGGACAGCCAGAAGGGGTGGTGAGAGAATTCTTCCAAGATTGAGTGAGGGCAGAGAGGAGAACCAGCTTCAGAGCATCCCTGAAGTGAGAACCTGTAGGGGAAGTTGGCAAGCCACACAGCACATCTAGAGCTCTCAGCCCATAAATGGTAATGGGGTCAGGGGGAGACTGCAGAGGTCTCTCTGCTCTCCCTAGGGCAGGACTCAGATGTTTACCCACAATCAGATCTAGGTTGCAATCTGGGACCCCACAATACCACCATGGCTCAAGGGCAGAGGGAAGGACCTGTTGTCACCCACATCCCACAGCATAGGCAAGAGAGCAGTCAGAGCCTCTCATAAATCTTAGAGGAATTAAGGTCCTTGTGGGTTGTATGAACCACCACCACCCTTATCCTTGAAAGTGTGGTAAATCAGTCATAGGCTAGGAAATGAGCAAATAAAAGAAAAAGAATTTGACCATAGCAAATTACTTTAGTCCTATGGAGTATCAAAACACATATTCAGATGATGAGAAAATTGAAGTTTCTGTATACAAAACCTCCAAAGAAATAGAAAATGGGCTCAGACTATGGATGAGCTAAAGAAAAAGACTTTGAAGAGCAATAAAGATAGGTAGAGGAAAAATTGGGAGGAAAAATGAGAGTGATGCAGATAAATCATGAAAACCAAGTCAGCAACTTGCTGAAAGAAATAAAAAAAAAATACTGAATAAAATAACACATTAAAAATCAGTTTAGAACAAATGGAAAAAGCAATACAAAAGGCAAATGAGGAGAAGAATGCGTTAAAAATCAGAATTGGTCAGTTGGAAAAGGAGATAAAAAAATCTCTCTGAAGAAAATAACTAGGGGAGGCTAGGTGAGACAGTGAATAGAGCACCAGCCCTGGAGTCAGGAGTACCTGAGTTCAAATCTGGCCTCAGACATTAATAATTACCTAGCTTTGTGGCCTTGGGCAAGCCACTTAACCCCATTACCTAGCCAAAAAAAAAAAAAAAAGAAAGAAAATAACTCGTAATGCAGAACGGAACTAAAGGATGCTGATGATTTTGCGAGAACAGGAAAAAATGAAACTACACCAAAAATACCAAAAATTAGAAGAAAATGTAAAATATCTCATTGGAAAAACAACTGACCTTGAAAATAGATAATTTAAAAATTATTGGGCTACCTGAAAGTCATAACCAGGAAAAAAGGCTAGACTTCATTTTTCAATAAATAATGCAGCAAAATTTCCCTGAGATCCTAGAAGCAGAGGATAAAATAGAAAATGAGGGAATTCACTGATCACATCCTAAAAGAGATCCCAAAAGAAAAACTTTCAGTAATATTATAGCCAAACTCCAAAACTCTCAAATCAAAGAGAAAATCCTAAAAGCTGCCAGAAACAAACAATTTAACTACTAAGGAGAGAGAATGGAATAGATAGGAATGGGGAGGAATAGAGTAGAGGAAAATACAGCTAGTCATAGAAACTGTGGGAAAAATATTGAAGCAACTTCTATGATGGGGAAGGCAACTCATCCCAGAGATAGAGCCATTGGAATCTGAACACAGACTGAAGTATACTTTTTTTTTCCTTTCTCACTATTCTTGAGGTTTCTCATCTCTTTGGGGGGAGGGGGCTTTATGATTACTCTCACAAGATTATTGTAATGATATAAAATAAATAAACTAAAATAAGCTAGGTTAAAAAAGAAGAAAGAGGAACAAACACTAGGCACTGAAATTTTGAGCATGTAGTAATCAATCAATTATGAAATGTTTATTAAGTGCCTACTATGTCCCCAGCATAGAGAAGACCCAGAGGGGCCAAAGGCAATCTTTGCACACAAGATGCTCACAATTTTGGTTAGAATCTAATGGAGTAAATCATTGCAGTTGAGATGTAAAGGCTACCACTCCTGTGGTCCCTGTCCTTCATCCAAGTGTCTCCTCTTGGAGACTACCCTCCATGTTCTCCTCCACCTAATTTTCTTTGTACATAGATGTTTCAATGTTGCCTCGCATTAAAATGTTAGCATTTTGAGAGTAGGGCCTAACTATGGCACTGTTTTTAGGCCCATCTTTCAGCCCAGTGACTGGCACATAATAAGAATTTATTAAAGATATTTTGATTGACCTGTATGGCAAGAAAATGTTCTCTAGAATCTCTAAGCTAAAGGGAAATCTCCTCTTCATATAACCTTCCCAGGCTCCATGGATTGGGAGGAACAAAGGTGAGCACTTTGTATGGCATGAATCCCAATTCTTCATTCTCCTAGAGAGTTTTCTTAGGCTCACAATGCTGTGCCCACTGGGGCTGCTTAGTGACACTGCAGAGTTTAAAGCTAGGTCTTCCTGATACCATGTCCAGGTGTCACTGCCCTTTTCTGATAAGGAAAATGTGATCTAGCATCAGCATGTTCATTCATGCTCAGACTAATACAACTGATTTAAAAAAAAAAAAAACCTTAGGTAGCAGACCAGTATTCACTTCATACAATGTTTTCTATTTTGAGATAAAGAAGTTTAAACAAAGAAAAGTTCAGAATAACCTTTTGGCAAGATGTCTGGGAGCAATGTCTATTGAATCTATCAGTTGGATAATTTTTAAAAATTTCATAATTCTTCATTAAATTAGCCACAAGCCTAAATCTTCAGGTTCTTTTCTACAAATGCAGGTGGATGTAGGAACAATGGATGGCAGATATGTACTTTCACTATAGTCTAGGATGTTACATATAAAAAGGCCTTTGTTGATAGTAAGGAGCAGCATGGCAATTTTCATGCATTGGGGTTTTTTGGGTTTGTTTGGTTGACAGTAAGGTCTTTAAGATGGATTGTCACCATATCATGGGATCTAGCATTGGCTTCACAGTAAGAAATATGAGGGTCCAAATCATTGATTTATACTGACTATGAGTGATCTTGAGAAATTCACTTCCACAGCTTAAGTAACTGTTACCTTATCTCTAACATGATGGAATGGCTGCTCTTTGCAAACTTTTCTAGCTGCAGTGCTGGCATCTAATTCATTATAACAATTGCTAAGCACTTAGTAAGCTGGTTTTATGTGCAAAACTCTGTGCTAGGGACACAAAGGAATCTGTACCAATGGAATCGAGGACTGTTGATAAATATGAAATAATAGTAAGATAAAGGAGTTTTTTCCTCTGTCTTCATCAAAATATTGTACAAATAAAAACCCATATTTTTTTAAACATCTTAATTCCAAGAAGAATGAGATTTTTGGAGATGGCAATTTGATATGCTGGTGTAAAATAAATTCAATGATAGCATATTTATTTTAATTTAGTTGTTTTCTTTTAACATTTTTAATATTTAAAGTTCCAAATTCTCTGCTTCCACTGAACTCTACACCCACCCATTGAGAAGGTCAGAGATGATACCCATTATTCATGTAAAGCTATGAAAAACATAGCTTCACATTAGCCAAGTAAAAAAAAAAAAAACGAAGAAATCATAAAGCAACATGTTTCATTTTGCTCTCAAAGTTCATGATTTTTCTCTCTGGAGGTGGAGAACATTTTCCATCAAGCTTTTTTGGAATTGTCATGGAATATTATATTAACCAAAGTCTCTAAGCATTTGACACTTGATCATCATTTTAATATTGTTCTTAAGTTCTCTAATACAATATTGAATAGCAATGGAGATAATTGGCATCCATGATTCACCCCGTTTTTAATGGGAAAGCTTCTAATTTTAGTCGACTCAATGACAAATGAATTTGTTTTAATCAGAAGTAATGGCAATCTGTTTTATACACTTCCTGTATTGCTGAGAATTAAAACAAGAAGATGGTCTCCACTCCCGCACATAAAGAAAATGGATATACTTTCCAAGTTCAAAATATAGTTATAGCAGTAAAAACATTGCTTGAACCTTGAACCTAGATACAAGTGATTTACAGATAGGATGATAGATAGATAAAGATATATACTTATCTGTAAAGAGATTTTACATATATCATCTTTGAAATGAGATTATTCTCTTGATATCTGCCATTTAGCTTGTTATTACATTGAATGTAATTTCCCATCTTGTGGAAGTCTAAAAGTGCTTTCCATGAGATAGCTATGTTCAATTAACATTATATGCTCATGAGATTGATGTCATTCTATTTCAGTGTTTATATGAAGACATTTTCAAAAATGAAATATGTAAAATTTCTTTACAGATAGGCATTAACAGCTCAATATGCAATGAATTTTGATGAGAAGATAGATCTTAACCCTAATTAAATAAAATGTTATCTTTCCAAAGAGTTTTTATTCTTATCAACAGATTTGTATATTTTTAAATGTTCTTTTTATTGCTGATGCTATTATTGTTGTTATATTTAGAATTTAACCACCTCAAATTTTGTGGGAATGTATTTTCTTTCTTTTATTACTTAAGGACATATACAGCATTTGCTTGTCCCATAGACCCTAATATTTACTATGGGTCCTTTCACAGAAAGTTTGCCAACCCCACTTTAGAAGATAAGTTTTTACTTTTGGTATTTTATGAAAGAGATGCAGAAATTGACACCTTCAAAAACAAAAAATAAGGGGCAGCTAAGTGGCACAGTGGATAGAGTACCACCCTGGAGTCAGGGGGACATGAGTTCAAATTCAGCCTCAGACACAATAATGACCTAGCTGTGTGACCTTGAGCAAGTCAATTAACCTGATTGCCTTGCAAAAACTAAAAAAAAAAATCACACACTGACAATTAATCCTTTTAAGTTATCACTTTTAATGATAATAACTTTTAAAATATCCTTCCAAAATGAATATATCATACACGAGTACATATTATTATTATAAGTAGATAGTATATCTATATGTAGAGATATAAAGAATATATACAGAAAAATATATGCATGCATATAGGTCTATATATATACATATATCTGCATACATTTGTATAAATATTAACAAGAATACATTAAAATGAACTGTGTCTAACAAATTCTTACATCTTTTATTACTTAAGCATTCAATTTCCAATTTCGTCTTCTTCTTTGGAACAGGTATTAGGTTTATTTTAAATGTTCTCTAAAATGTCTGTAAGTTGTGTCTGGAAAATTTCTACTTAAACATAACAGGCTAGATACAAGTCTAGATCCTAGTAGGCTAGATACAAATGCTATCAAGAATTCATACTAACAATTAAATGGCTCCAGACAATGACTTGAGGGTAGCCTACCCCACCCCACAGAAGGGAGGGGAATTTTATTAACTAAGATATATTGTCCTGTACAAATTAATGTGGACAAAATGAATGGTTCTATTTATTAATATGTAAAATTAACATTATTTTATAAATTAAAAATATTTTTAACATAAAATATATTCTTTTGCAGGAAACTTTTTTTACTTCCTTTGGAACTAATTCAGCATATGGTTTAATTCTTGATTTTAAAAAAATCATTTATCACATTGAATACTTGAACAAATAACCTATTATTCCCAGTCCAAACCTGATTAAAACCACCAAGTTTTCAATGGAACTTCACTGAAGTCAGATTCTAAGCTATTCCAATATGCTTATTTTTCACCTCTCACCTTTCTTAAACCTTTATGTCATGTACATAGTATTATTTTACCCCACTATGAAATTTTGTCATTCCTATAATTTGAGAATAACTCTGATTTTCAGGGAATCAATACATTTATAAAAGGTCACCATTCATTAATAGGAATAAGACTTCTAAGAAGAGTAGAAGTAAAAATTACATAAGACCATATATAGTCTTATGTAATATATATATATATAATATATATATATGTAATATAATATATATATAATATATACATATATATAAAGAGAGAGAGAGAGAGAGAGACATTGCTAAGTTGATTTTAGACATATATATATATATAAAATTTGTATGCCTATGTATGTTTTATATAAAGAATTTGTTTTTTTTCAATCTTTAGTGCTCCAGTTTTTGTATTGTCTTACTGATTACAAGTGTTTTTTTCATAGTAAAGCTGATTTAAATGTTTTAGAATAGAACATATGTATTCAAAGAAACACATCTTTCATAGATACATATATAATTATTAGCCATTCATATTAATTCTAGAATTTGAACAGTACTTAAATGTTCATGGAGTCTCATTCTCAGCTTTTTTTCCCCAGTGGGTTCTTCTAATTTCAAGCAGCCTGTACTATCTTTGGAAATCTGTGCTGTCTATAAAAGAATCTGTAACAACACCATCTGGCCATCCAGTCAATTTATAACTTTGTCAATTATTGTGATTCTTTTTTTTCCTATCATACTCTGTACTTTAATTTGACTGAACTCATTGTGCCCTTGAATAATTCTTGAAATCCTAGATTTCTCCACATCAAAAAACCACAGTGACAACTCGGCTTTCCTTTGCACATTTCCTAGCTATACTTTAAAAAATTAAAATTAAAAATTGAACAAATAAAGAAACAATTGTATGTGTCATAGAATCCAACATTGTACTAGAAGATGAGTAACTTAATATGAGAAAATTGGTTCAATCCAGTTTAACTGGTAAAGATCAGGGACTCTTTCTCAATCTAGAAAATATCTGAATCCAAATCCTGAGTTTTAGAATTGACACTATTCCTTTTACCAAGCTAATCCTTTATGTCTTCAGACAATGAATAGATGAAAACTATTAGGTATGTTGCAGTGGGGCTTTGGCTTTATGTATATGAAACATAAGACAATGATGTGCATCAAGAAGTTCTCTATTCCAAGGTAATCCTTTTTTGAGGCTTAGGAAGATGAAGTGATTTGCCCAAGATCACAAAGGTTCTATGTATCAGAGGCAGCATTTGATTAGGTGGGTTTCTTTTTTTTATTAATTTTCTTGTACTCTTAGAATTGAACAACTTTATGATTCTGATGCTATCATTGTATTTTAGGTAAAAGAGGAAATTAGTGGTCCTTATGCATTTCTGTGATAGATAATACATATACATAAAAACATGTATAAAAATGTATGTAGAGAGATAAATAGATAAATAAATAAATGGTGTGATATTTATCTTTTTGTTCATTCACAATGGAGTTAACTTTCCTCAGAATTCATTTTGCATATCAAGGGTTCTTTTGATAATCATCTTAATTTAATTTCACCCATATTAAATGCTGAGACAGGAGTGCAAATGTTGTTGTAGCCTGGGTTTTATATGGCACAGTTGTAGGAATGTAGAACCAAGGAGAAGAGATGAATGTTCTAAAATATGAAGCTATTTTTTCATTTGTCAAAGAATGCTATTTAAAATAATTCAAAACTAAACATATAGCCATGAGCTACTCATATTTTAAATATTTAAAATGTTTTATATTCATGAAATCTCATTTTCATTGTATCTTTTTTCGGAATATATATATATGTATATATATATATATATATTCATTTTTTTTCCTTATAAGCATGAGTTGACTTGGATTATTTTTTTAGATTTTATAATACCTTTCCTTTAATAGGTTTAAGTGTGATCCGACAGTGAAGTGAATCAGTTCCATGTTTTTGAGTCATTACCAAGGAGCGGTTTTTATCTCTACTCTTTTCAAGAAAAAAAAAATGGCTTTTTGAGAAAGCATGCTTCTTTATAGCTGTTTGGCAAAAATTCCTCCCTACATGCTCTGCTCTCCACACTATTCATACAAAGCAGGGCTCTCCTTTGGTTGTCTCTCCTCCGATCTCTTCCAGATGTAGGAATTCGATTGATTTTTTTTTCTTCTTTATCTAGGGAACATTCTCAGCTCTGGTTTAGGGTCCTAGAAACCTACATGTATGACCACATTTACTTCTTTCTCTTTTTTTGTCACTCATTCCAAAATTGTTTTCTCATGGATACAGAATTAACCTGAATTGGATTTTGAATGTGAAAGACAGACAGCATTTGGGGAAAATATGAGAAAAAAAATTGAACAAGGCAATCTTGCAATTTTGAACTTCCAAATCCATGATCTTATCCTAGGCATTGAATTGAGTTAGTAACAGTTGATTTTGTTGTTGCAGTTTTTGAGAAGAAGCATGGAGGAAATGGTTTAAAATGGTTACTGACATTTTATGACTTATTTCTAAAACAAACAAAAACCTTGTGTCCCCCTAGTGTCTACTTTACATAAATGATTACTAAGAATTTTTTGACTTTGCATTTATAGAAATATGTTCCTTTTCAACTGCAAAGGGGAAAATACTTCGTATTATAACAACAGGAAATAAATGCACAAGGAAATGAAAATGTATTGTCATGAATATCTTACAAAACATATTTTAATTGACTGAAATTAATTGCTTAAATGCATACTTCCCCCCCAAAATTTAGCATTATTGAAATGTCAAGTGTTTCTATTATAAAACAGAATTTGACTGTTTCTATTCAGCAAAAGTTTCTACATTTTATGGGACACAGTATGGCCTTTGAACAACTGGGATACTTTCTTCAATAGTTATATCTAAATGAAGAAAGAAATTCATTAAAAATCATATGATTGGGATGGCTAGGTGGCGCAGTGGATAGAGCACTGCCCTGGAGTCAGGAGGACCTGAGTTCAAATCCGGCCTCAGACACTTAATAATTACCTAGCTGTGTGACCTTGGGCAAACGACTTAACCCCATTTGCCTTGCAAAAAACCTTTAAAAAATGATAAGATTAGATTTTGTGGCATTATGAATCACTCTGAAGGGAAAAAAAGACTAGCAGCTTGCTGATTCAAACAAAATCCCCTATTTCCCCTTCCCCCTCAAATGACACTTGATAATGATTTACTCTTTTATCAATGATTTCTTGCACCACTGAGCAAAAGCTCTAAGTAGATTAAATGAACTAGAAAGTGGCAGAGGGAGTTAAAGATGAAGATCAACCTAGGTCAGCACATCTTAGAAGTCATTAGCATAAAGGTATGTCAGGTGGTCAAACAAACACCTGGTGATCATTGCTCAGGTCTTAATAGAGATACTTCCCTGGGAATGGCACTGTGGAATCAGGATTAGGGTTAGGGTTAGGCGAGTGGCAAATAATCCTCAGTTCATCAGCCACAATGGTTGAATGGGAACATCAAAAGTTGCCCCTATTATTACCGTGTTATTCTTTCCAGAGTCTATTTTGCCCTCCAAGTTCAGTCTTGCAAGCAATTTGACCTCATGGACATCAGGAGGGAGGAAGAGAAAAATCATTTCCTTGCTCTTCTGTTTGTCCTTAGATTCTCTGCTGTAGTGAGATAATTAGTTCCTTCAATCTAAAGAACTATGCAACTGCTCCTAAAAGTCATATTTCCATATTTCCATACCTTACCTAAGAAGGAGGTGAAAAAGTCTTTGAACTCACTAATAAAAGAAATTGAGAATGTAATTGTGGTCCAGTAATCAATATAAGTAAGGCACCACTGTTTCTGCATCACTTTCCCAATTTGAACTCCTTCATGAGGTTTGGATTCCCAGAGGGAGGCTGCTATCTCAAGGTTCACGAAGGTCCCCTACAAGTATTATAGCTCATAAGCTCCTGCCAGTGAGGCTCTTCTTTATAGTCAACCAGTAAATGCAATTAGTGGAAAGCAAGACGTTTATTAAAATGGCATAATATGAATAATAGAAACAAAACACATTCTCTTCCCATAGAAATTGGAAGCATGTTTTCCTACAAACGCATGTAGAAAAGCCCAGAAGAGCCATGACTGTGAGACCCTGTAGAACCCTTCCCCCTATTTTTTTAGTCTTCTTACATCTCCCTCCCCTCCAAATGTTCTTCATTCCAATGACACTATCCTCCTGGTTATTTCAGATGCTCCATCTCCCTAGTCTAAATGGGTTTTCTTTAACTGATCCTCATCCTTGCGATCTTCTCTCTCCTCATTTCTCACTTCGGGCCTCTGTACCCCATCCTCTATGGGATGCTTCCCTCCCCCCACCTTCTTTTAATTCTATTCCATTCATTTATCATAGTTATCATGTTTATACCTTATTAGTGTATAATCATCTGCATATTGGTCTTCCATTAGATTGCGAGCTCTCTCTCTCTCTCTCTCTCTCTCTCTCTCTCTTGATGTGGTGAATGAAGATCACTTGGTACAAACATTCCCTACCCCCACCCAGCCCCTACCCAATGAAAGGCTATAACATTCTCTATTCTCAGTACCTGCATTAAACTGATCACTCACAGTTCTTTGAATTCAATATGGTGAGCACCGTAGAATGAACGGAGAAGGACACCAGACTGCCTAAGGAGGAATGAAGAGAACTGAGTCAGAAAGGAGACCAGTCAAAGCTTTTATCATAATCAATAGTGTTTTTAAGCCCATGAGTAGCTCCTGAATTTCCAATCTAATTAAAATAGGGCGGTCTAGTCTAAAAATATTTAATATGCAGATCATATACAGGGATATAGACATATACATGTGTGTATGTGTCTATATACCTATCTACATATGTGTTACATGGGTATATACACACATTTATGTGCCCTTCCCCATAGATTAGATAGAGATATAGAGATAGAGACAGAGACAGAGACAGAGACAGAGACAGAGACAGAGACAGAGACAGAGTCAGAGAGATATAGATATATCTGCTAAATGGCATTAGAATTCCTTCCGCATGTCACCTTCTCTTATTCTCTTTACCCTAATTCCTCAACTACTAGTGCCTTTTATCAGATTACCAAGTACATTAATGAACTTTGTAAATATCTTTTTCCTCTGTCTCTATAATTGTATACACATAAACCTTTATAGCTATATACATATACACATAGATACATGGGAAAATATATTCAAAACCATTTTAGATAGGGTATCAGAAGTTGAGGACTATCTATCTGTCTGTCCATCTGTCTGTCTGTCTATCCATCCATCTAGCCCATCAGACAAGCAGCCATGTCTACACACACACACACACACACACACACACACTCACAAATATCCCATCTTCTAGACTAATTTTTCACAAACTTCTCTGAATTTATTTTCTTTTGATTATTCAGAGTACATCAACTCTCTCTAGGATAGAGCCAGTGAGGGAAGAAATAAAACCTTATAAAATTGGGGAAGGTTTCATGTAAGTAAAAGCCCCCCTTGAAGGAAACTAAGGGATTAGAAAAAAAGATAAACCAGTAAAGTCAGGAGAAATGGCCTTGTCAAAAACAGAAAGGGGAGAGGTATTATAGTTGTGTATGGGGTATGAAAATAGGACAGTTTGGGTGAAAATTGAACATGTGTGAGATGTAATGACATGCCACCAGCCTAGAGAGGAAAGTTGCAGTTATATTTTTAAAGACTTTTGAGGGGCGGCTAGGTGGTGCAGTGAATAGAGCACCGGCCCCGGAATCAGGAGGACCTGAGTTCAAATCTGACCTTGGACACTTAATAATGACCTAGCTGCTGTTTGGCTTTGGGCAAGTCACTTAACCCCATTGCCCTGCAAAAACTAAAAAAAAAAAAAAAAAAAAAAAAAAAAAAAAGACTTTTGAAAGACAAGTCTAAATTGATCATAGAGGCTACTGAGGGGAACTAAAATTTCTTGAACTGGAGAGTTATCAGTTGGGCTTATGCCTTGACAATTTTATGAAAGGTCGATCAGAAAGAGGAAAGGCCAAATGCAGAAAGACCAACAAAGAGAAAATTAGTCGCTTAAAATAGTCTAGTTGGAAGTTGATAAAAGTCTGGGTTAGGGGATTGTGATATGAATTAAAAATAGATACTAGGTGCTACGTAAGTAGAATCTACAAATGTTGATAATAAATATATTAGGAGTAAATGAGAGTAAAAGTCAAGTGTGATT
Source organism: Macrotis lagotis (assembly GCF_037893015.1). Classification (NCBI taxonomy): domain Eukaryota; kingdom Metazoa; phylum Chordata; class Mammalia; order Peramelemorphia; family Peramelidae; genus Macrotis; species Macrotis lagotis. The sequence goes on from NC_133659.1 coordinate 6,090,695, forward strand.
TCTAGATGTTAATCATAAAAGACTGGGAAAAAAGAAATTTATAGAAAAAGGGAAGTTAAGAAAAAAGTTTCGTTTTAAAGGAAAGAAAATTAATTCTAGTTTAAACTTGTATTTAACCTTTTTTTTTTTGTATTTAAGTGTTGGAGATATCTCAGTGAAGATCTCCAGCAGGCAGTTGTGATGTGTCATAAGATGGATGAGAAAGATAGAAATAAGATGGATATAATAAGAATAAGATGGAAATAAACACTATAGAATAGAGAAGATTACTGAATTGTTTTGGATTTGGTGTGATAATCAACTTATAGTAAAGGGAGGGGAGGTGAAAGGATCCAAGGTACCTATGCATAGGAGTAAAATCATGTTGATGATCCCCAAAATGAAATGACTAAACAGGTAGGAGAAGAATGAAAGAGGAATAAAAAGAAAAGAAAAATCCCAAGAGGGAAAAGATTACTTAGGAAGAGCAAGTTGTTATCAATGCCATTGCTATTGAAAGGATATAGACAGAGCAATGGTCATTAGACTTAGCAATGAGGAGATCCTTGTTGAGCTGTGATGAAGCAGCGTCAACTACATTGGTGGTTTGAAGTCGGATCCCAGGGGCTTGGAAAGTGAATGTAATAGTAATAGTTCACAGCAGTACTAGCTAAGGTTGAGCTTGTGCTAACTCTATGCTAGGTGCTGTGATAAGATCTTTTCAATTATTATCCTATTTAATATTTACTATAACCCTAGAGAGATGCTATTATAATCCCTACTTTACAGATTAGGAAACTGAGACAAACCAATGTTAAGTGACTTGCCTGGGTCACTCAGCGACTAAATGCGTGAGGCTCAATTTGAATCCAGATCTCTCTGACTCCAAGCAATGCTACAAAGATGAATCCCTTGTACATAGGATGCACTAAAACATATATGCTGAATTGGCATCATTTGGTCACATATATGATTAGCTATATGGTAGCTATGTTGTCCTCAACAAGCCTCTCGAGTGCAACAACCTAATAGTATGTAAAGTAGGTGCCAGACAAAGAGTAATGAAAGTTGACTTCATAAAATAGGGAGACATAAAAATTATACAAGGTAATAAAGATATTAAATAAGAGAGGAATTTAAGGGCTTAAATGTCTAACTCGGTGTCCCTTATCCAAACTTCTCTATATGTTGGATGTAGTGAGTTCCAGTAAAATCATAGGGTTTTAATGCAAGAGCTAGCCATGGGGATCTTATATTGAACCTTTACAAGGATGTCAAACATGTCAACTATGCTCCTTAAGTAGACCAGAAAATAACAATTTAATTGGAAAATATTTAACAGAATAAAGAAAAATACAATAAAATAACTACCATTCATTTGAAAACTATTACTACACAACCTACCTGCATCACTATTATGGAATAATGATTCAATTTCCATTTGTTTGACATCATTGCTATATAGCAGACCACGGGTCATATTGATGCCAAGGCAACTGCAGGTGGGATCCAAGATTCAATAAATCTAGAAGACTTTTTAGGAGTGAATTAAATAAATGTTTGATCAAATTTTGTCCACAAATGACCCTTGGCAGTAAAGAGATTCTCTACCCCTGCTCTATAGCTATGGTTGCCTTAAATCACAGCTGGTTGCTAGCACTGATTTTAAGGAAAAAGCTTTCCTTTTGAAAAAATACAACATCCATTCCTACTAAAAACACAAGGAGCATAGGAATAAATGTTTTTTATTCCTTAAAATAATAAGCAGGATCTATATAAAACCATCAATAAGCATTATATGTAAGGTGAATAAGTTAGAAGCATTCCCAGTAAGAGCAGGGGTGAAACAAGGATGCTCATTATCACCACTATTATTCAACACTGTATTAGAAATGTTAGTTTTAGCAATAAGAGAAGCAAAAGAAATTGAAGGAAAATTGGTAATGAAGAATCAAAACTCTCTCTTTGCAGATAATATAAGAGTAAGACCTAGGAGAACCCTAGAAAATCATCTTAAAAACTACCGAAAACAATTAGCAACTTTAATAAAGTCACAACACATAAAATAAACCCACATAAATCATCAGCATTTATAAATATTACTAATAAAATACAGCAGAAAGAGAAATCCCATTTAAAATAACTTCAGACAACATAAAAACACTTGGGAAGTCTACCTGCCAGGGCAGACTCAGAAAATCTCTGAAAACAACTCATTTCACACAAATAAAATTGGATCTAAATAACTGGGCAAATGTCAGTTACTCCTGGGTAGATTTATCTAGTATAATAAAAATGACAATTCTACTTAAATTAAATAGCTTATTCAGTGTCTTACCAATCAAACAATCGAATAGTTACTTTAGTGACTTAGGAAAAATAGTAACTAAATTCATATGGAGGAACAAAAGGTCAAGGAAATTAATGAAAATAATTGCAAAGGAAGATAATCTAGTCTTACCAGATCTAAAATTATAACATAAAGCATCAGTCATCCAAACTATTTTGGTCCTGATTAAGAAATAGAGTGATGGATTAGTGGAAAAGATAAGTTGCAAAAGAGACAACAGTAAATGACTAAAGTAATCTCCTTTTGTTAAACCCAAAGTTTCCAGCTTCTGAGATAAAAACTATTCTTCAGGGCGGCTAGGTGGCGCAGTGGAGAAAGCACTGGCCCTGGAGTCAGGTGTACCTGGGTTCAAATCCGGTCTCAGACACTTAATAATTACCTAGCTGTGTGGCCTTGGGCAAGCCATTTAACCCCATTTGCCTTGCAAAAAAAAAACCTTAAAAAAACTCATTCTTCAATAAAAGCTACTGAAAAAACTAGAAGGTAGTATGGCAGAAACTAGGCATAGATCAACATCTCACACCCTATAGCAAGATAAGGTTGAAATAGGTACAGGAATTAGACATAAAAGGTATTATTATGATCCTATTAGGAGAACAATTAGGAGTCAATTAGTTTACATGTAAGATCTATAGGTGACTAAAGAAGAGATGGAAAATATTATAAAAATCAAACTAGATAATTTTAATTATATAAAATTAAAAAGGTTTTGTACAAACAAAATCATTATAACCAAGATTAAAAGGAATGTAGTAAGTTGGGAAACATTTTTTATAGCTAGTGTTTCTGACAAAGAACTCATTTCTCATCTAGAGAACTGAGTCAAATTTATTGTTAAAAAAGTCATTTCCCAATTGATAAATGGTCATAGGATATGGAAAGGCAATTCTCAGATGAAGAAATTAAACTATCTATAGGCATATGAAAAATCACTCTAAATAATTGTTGAATAGAGAAATACAAATTAAAATACCTATCAGATTGGTCAATATGACTAGAAAGGAAAATGATCAATGTTGGAGGGGATGTGGGAAATCTGGGACACTAAGGCATCGTTGGTGAGCTGTGAACTTGTCCAGCCTTTCTGGAGAACAATTTGGAATTACGCCCAAAGGGTTATAAAACTGTGTATCCCCTTTGATCCAGCAACACCACTATGGGATCTATATGCTGAAGAGATCATGATAACGGATAAAAAATATCACTTGTACAAAAATATTCACAGCAGCTCCGTTTGTGGTGGCAAAGAGGCAGAAATTGAGGGGATGTCCATCAGTTGGGGAATGGCTGAACAAATTGTGGAATATGTACATGATAGAGCACCATTGTTCTATAAGAAATCATGACAAATGGGACTTCAGAAAAGCCTGGAAAGACTTGCATGAATTGATATAGAGTGAATTGATCAGAACCAGAAAAACCTTATACACATTAACAACAACATGGAGTGATGGGCAACCTTGATGGACTTGTTCATTTCAACAGTACAATTTTCAATGACAATTTTAAAAGACTTATGAGGGAAAAGATCATCCATATTCACAGAAGGAACTGTGGAGTTTAAATGGAGATCAAAGCTTATTATCTTCAATTTTTAAAAGTTGTCTTATGAATTATGTCAGTTTTTTCCTCTCTCTAATGTTTTCTTCTATTTGATTTGATTCTTTTCTCACAAAATATTCAGTATAGATCTATTGTTTATCATGGTTTTAAATGTAAACGCTATATCAGATTGCTTTCTGTCAGGGAGAGAGAGGAGGGAAGGGAGAAAAAATTAAAACTCAAAACCTTGCAAAAAGAAATGATTGATAAAAACTACCATTTCATGTAGTTGGAAAAACAAATAAATGAAATATTTTTTAAAAAAAGAAAGGAAAAGATTTCCCCTCTACTGTGCAAAGAAATATTGAAGAATGAGATAATTGAGAAGACATAGGAAATTCAAATAAAAATTCAGACTATCAAAGTAGATAATCAGAAAAACTAGAAAATGCTTAAAACTAGAAAAGACAATGAAGCAATATCACTTCAAAACATCTTCAAACTAAGGCAATAACATCAAAATTTATAAAGAAAAACAAATGAATGAGGAAAGATATCAGCAGCTGGTAATAGAATTCCTCTACTGGAGTTAGAAAGACCTGTATTCAAATCTGACTTTAGATACTTATTAACTATGTGATCTTGGGCAAATCAGTCTTTGTCTTAGTTTCCTCAACTGTAAAATGGGTATAATAATATTTACCCTATCTCCCAGGATTGTTGTGCAGATCAGGTGAGATCATATTTTTAAAACACTTAGCACAGTGTCTGGAATGTAATGGAAACTATATAAATGTTAGGTATTGTTATACTATCAGATATTAGTGTATACACACACACACACACACATATATGTGTATACATATATATATATATATATATATTTGGGGCACTTAATATTCCCATATCAGACATGGAAAAATATATAGTAAAAATATTAGACATTGAATTGAATAAACTGCTAGAAAAGCAATTTCCCAATAAGAGTTTAATAGGATGCAAATTTTTCAGTACCATATAATACTTCTACAAAATTTGAATGTGTGCAAAGTCAAAAACAAGTATAAAATGATTGTACATATATAATCTATATCAAATTACCTACTGTCCTAGAATAGGGAAAGAAATGGTGGTAGAAAGAAAACTTTATAAAAATGAATGCTGCAAGCTATCTTTACATATACTTATAAAAACAAATGATTAAATTTAATTTCATTTAAAAAGTAAAAAGAAAGATAATTGGCAGTCCCTAAAAGACCAGAAAACAATAAAGTTTGTGATTTGAGAATGAAAGCAAATATATATGGCCTAAAGAGAGATTAAATAATCCTAATTAATGAGCAGTTCAAAGAACAAATCATGGAGAAAATATTAACCATGGAAAATAATGTGAATAAGACAGTATACTAAAATATTAATGAAAAATAAGAAATGAAATTATGAAGAGTCCAGAGGATTATGGAAAAGCATTAACTGAGTCGGAGATTAGTAAAGAGAACAAAGAAATTAATATTCATGATTGTTATAACAATGTAAACAAAAAGACCAATAAAATAAAACTGAATGTTTTATACTATAGTGACTGATCTTGGCCCCACAGAATATCTGAAAACCTGTGTTTTCATCACAGTTGAAAATTTCATCCCAGATGTGGGGATTTGTGGATAGAAAATATTGCATATATAATCTTTCCTTGTAATTTTTTTCTACCTCTCCTCCCCAGCCCCAACAACCACCCATAGCTCTCCACAGTCTATTTGCTTCAGAGTGTTTTACCTTCAATTATGTTAATTATGCAGGAATGTAAAAAATCCTTGAGGGTTGCAGGTTCTATTCCCACAAAGTGATGGTGCATGAACAGAGTTAGCTCTAGCTAAATGACACCAAAATGTGAAGATATCACTTTTATTTCAGCTATGTCTGCTTCCTGGAACTTGGATATCTTGGATATATGAGTGGGTATTTCAAGACACTATGAAAGATGATGTGGATTTAAGCCATTTAGTTGTTTGCTTATCAGTATCTTATGCCTCACATCAGCACTTTTAAGCCCCTCTCCTATGGTGTTTCCACAGTGGGATAAACCATGATATACATTATCATTTCCTGGGGTTTCATCAAGCTCTATTTCAACAGTGGTTTCTTAAGCTATTTACTAATCTCAACTTGCTTGAGGTTTTCAAAAGGAAATCAAAGCTGCTGTGTGTGAATCCCACTCATGGATAACTTTGCTTATGTGGGGAGTCCCATTGACTGACAGCATTATCTCTTAAACACACACACACACACACACACACACACACACAGAGGCAAACACAAGGACACACATCCACACCTTAAAACAAGTAAAGGGCAGACCTATTTTAAAGTATTTGTTCCAATTACATGTAAAGACAAGTTGTAGCATTCATTTTTAGAAGATTTTGAGTTCCAAACATTTCTCCCTGCCCTCTCTCCCCCAACCCTTCCTAAAATGATAGGGAATTTGATAAAGATTAAATATGTGATAACAGGCAAACATATTTCCATATTAGTCATGGTTGTGCAAGAAGAAACAGATTAAAATGAAATAAAAACATGAAAAAATAAATTAAGTGGGGAAAAAGTATGTTTTGATCTACATGCAGATTCCATCAGTTCTTTATTTGGATGAGTTTAGTATTGTCTTTCATGAATCATTATACTTGTCCTGAAACATTGTGTTGTTGTTTCTGGGTTCTGATCATATCATTTTGCATCAGTTTGTACAAGTTGTTTCCAGAATGTTTTTTTTCTGAAATCTACCTGTTGATCATTGCTTGTCACATAAGAGTATCCTATTACATTCTTATACCACAACTTGTTCAGTCATTTGTCAATTGATGGGCATCCCCTCAATTTCTAACTTTTTGCTGCCATCAATATTTTTGCACATGTAGGACTTTTTCTTTTAATTTTTTAATTATGTTTTTTGGGATACCAGACATACTAGTGTTAAGGTTAGATCAAAGGGTATTCAAGTTTTATAGAGCTCTGGGCATGGTTTCAAAATGATTTCTAAACAGTTGGAGCAGTTCACAACTCCATCAATAATGTATTAGAGGGCAATTAGGTAGCACAGAGGATAGAACACCAGCCCTGGAGTCAGGAGAACCAACCTTGAACATTTAATAATTGCCTAGCTGGGTGACTTTGGGGAAGTCACTTAAACATTTTGCCTTGAATAAATAAAATTTTTAAAATGCATTAGTATTCCAATTTTCCTACATTCTCTTCAACATTCATCATTTTCCATTTTTTTCAGATTAGACAATCTGATAGGTGTGAGATGGTACCTTAGAATTGTTTTAATTGACATTTCATTAATCAAAACTGATTTAACGTACTTCTTCATATGCCTATATGTAACTTTGATTTCTTCATTTGAAAAATGCCTGTTTTTAATCTTTTGGCCATTTATCAACTGGGAAATGACTTGTATAATTTTTGTAAATTTGACTCCATTCTCTACATATTTGAGAAATGAGAATTTTATTCAAAATTTTGGTAAGATTGTTTTCCAAAAAAAAATAAATAAATTTTTAAAAGATTTTTTCCAGTTTTCTGCTTTCATTCTAATGTTGTCTGCATTGGTTTTGTTTGTGTAAAAACTTGTTAATTTAATACAATCAAACTTATCTACTGTATATTTTATAATGTTTTCTATCTCTTCCTTGTTCATGAAATCTTCCCTTCTCAATAGTTCTGACAGGTAGACTAGTCCTTACTCTTCCATTTAGCTTAAGGTGTCATCTTTTATGTCTAAATTATATAGCCATTTTGACCTTATCTTGGTATAGGGTATGAGATGTTGATCTTATACCCAGTTTGTGCCCTTTTATTTTCCAGTTTTTCCAGTAGTTTCTGTCAAATAGTTCCTATTTGAAAGCCTGGATCTTCGAGCTTATCAAACACCAGGCTACTATGGTCTTATAATACTGGATTTTATATACGTAATCTATTCCATTGATCTACCATTTATTTCTTAATTGGTACAAGATAGTTTTGATAATTAGTACTTTAAATATATTTTAAGATCTGCTAATGTTAGGTTACCTTCCTTTGTATTTTTTTATCAGTTGCATTGATATTTTTGACATTTTTTTCCAGATGTTTTAACCAAATGAATTTTGCTGTATTTTGGTAATTTTGTTGGTATGACAATGAATAAGTAAATTAAGTTAAGTGGAAGTGTCATTTTATTATATTGACTCAGCCTACTAATAAGCCATTAATTTTTTTCTAATGATTTAGATCTTATTTTATTTGTGCTTTTTAATTATGTTCATATACTTACTAGTTTTGTCCTGGAAGGTAGACTCCAAGTATTTTATATTATTTACAGTTATTTTAAATGGAATCTATCTTTCTATATTTTGTTCTTTGACTTATTAGTCATATAAAAATTAGTGATGATTTATGTGGGTTTATCTTATATCCTTTCTTATCTTATGTAACTTTGTTGAAGTTGTTAATAATTTCAAATGATTTATTTTTTAGTTAGTTCTCTAGGATTTTCAAAGTGAGAGCTTTGTTTCCTCATTGAATATCCTAATTCCTTCTTATTCTTTTCCTTCTCTTATTACTTAGATTTTTGGTATTATATTGAATAAAAGTCACGATAATGGGCATCCTTACTTCACCCCTCTGTTTTTTTTAGCTTTTTTGCAAAGCAGTGGGGTTAAGTAACTCAGCCAAAGTCACACAGTTGAGTAATATTAAGCATCTGAATTCAGATTTGAACTCAGGTTCTTCTGATTCCAGGGCTAGTGCTCTATCACTGCACCACCTAGCTAGTTTATCCCCATTAGTAATCATGCTTACCAATGATTTTAGATGAATATTACTTATCATTTTTAAGTAAGCTCCATTTGTTCCTATATTCTCTAGTGTTTTTAGTAGGAGTAGTAGTGTATTTTGTCAAAGACTTTTCCTGAATGTATTCATAAAATCATATGATTTCTATTGGTTTTGTTATTGATATGGTCAATTATATTGATAGTTTTCCTAATATTGAAACAGAGTCTGCAACCCTGGAATAAATCCCACTTGGTTGTAGTGTACAATCTTTGTATAGCAGCAATATTGAGCAATATATGCTGCAATTTCATTGCTAATTTTTTTCAAAATTTTTGCATCATTAGGGAAATTGGTCTATAAGTTTCTCTGTTTTATCTCTTCTTGGTTTAAGTATCAGTACTATATTTGTGTTGCAAAAGGAGTTTGGGAGGACTCCTTCTTTGTTTTTTCAAATTGTTTATATATTATTAGAATTAATTATTCACTAAATGTATTATGGAATTCACCTGGGGATTTTTTCTTTAGGAAATTCATTAATGACATGTTCAATTTATTTTTCTAATTTGAGGTTATTTAAGTAATTCTTTCTAATTTATATATTCATTAATATTCATTGATTTTGTTTAGATTGTCAGATTTTCTTGGCCTTTAACTGACCAAAATATTTCCTAGCGTTTGCTTTAATTTCTTCTTCATAGTTGGTAATTATACCCTTTTCATTTATTTCTTTTTGTTAATAACATTTAATCAATGTATTTATCAAATTATTAAGAAAATTAACCAATGGCATGTCTTATATACACATAAAGACATGTGTATATTTATTATATATTATATATATATATATGTAAAATATATGAAACCAACTCCTATTTTTATTTATTACTCAATAGTTTTGGGGGTTTTTACTTTCAGTTTTATTAATCTCACTTTTGGTTTTCAGTATTTCCAATTTAGTGGTTAATTGAGGATTTTTAATTTTAAAGTTTTTTTTCAAGCTATAATTACAAATTATTGCTATATTCTTTTTCTATATTGTTGACATGAAAATTTAAAGAAATAATTTTCCCCTAAGTTAGGCTTTGGCTCATTATTGCATCATCTTGAATGAAATTATTGATTGTTTCTATGGTTGTTTATGACTTTTAACTTCTTTTTGAGGTCTTCCATGAATTCTTCCCCTACTTTGTACATCAATATTCAACTGCATGGTCCTTTTTGTAGTTTATGAAGTACAATGATCCAACAAATCTATGATTTGTTTAAAGTTAGATTACTTAGTTTCCAATTAATTTTTAATCTGGCTTTCCATGGTCATTTATTACATAAAATTTTTATTGCATCCTGACTCCAAAAAAGATGCATTTAATGTTTCTGCCTATTTGCATTTGATTGTGAGGGATTTTATATGCCCAAATAATTGATAAATTTTTGTGTAGGTATCCTTTACCATAAATAGAAAAGTATAATAATTCTTTCTATCCTTATTCAATTTTTCCCAAAGGTCCATCATATCTAACTTTTCTAAAATTTTATTTACTTCCTCATTTTCTTTTTTGTTTATTTTTTTGTTTGATTTCTCAAGCGCTGAGAGGACATAGTTGAGATTCCCCACTAGTACCATTTGCTTTTTCCTCCATAATTCACTTCTCTTTTAAAAATTTGGATGCAATAGCCCTTGGTGAATATGTTTAGTATTATTATGACTTCACTATCTATGGTACCTTGTAGCAAAATGAGTTTCCTTCCTTCTAATTATCTCTGATTTGCTTTTCTATGTCTGAGAGCAGGCTTGCTACCCTTGCTTTTTATTTAACCTCAACTGAAACATAATAAAGAGATTTTTCTGCAGCACCTTTTCTTTACTCTGTGTGTGTGTGTCTCTGCTTCAAGTGCATTTTTTTTGGTAAATAACATAGTCTGGTTTTTAATCCACTCTGCTCTCGCCTTCCCTTTTAGGGCAGAATTCATCCCATTCACATTAATAGTTATGATTACTAACTCCATATTTCCCTTACTTCTACTTTTCCTCCAGTTTGTCCTCTCTCCCTTTACCCTTTCCCTCCACATCAGTGCTTTGTTTCTGTCTGCCACTTCCCTTGTCTGCCCTCTCTTCTGTCAGTTCCCTCAACCTTTTGCTTAGTTTCTTCCTCCTCTATTTTCTTGACAGTTAAGATAGTTTTCTATATTCACCTGATTGTGTATATTATTCCCTCCTTGAGTCAAAACTGAGGAGAGTAAGGTTTAAGCATTTCCTTTGTCCACCCTCCCATCTTCACTTCTACTGAGCTGAGTTTATCATGCTTCTTTTTAAATTTATTTTATTAAAGATATTATTTGAGTTTTACAATTCCCCCCAATCTTAATTCTTAAAGTGAAATAATTTACCCCATTCTTCTCCTTTCTTCCTTCTGCAACCAGTGTAATCTTCTTTCCATCCCTTAATTATTTTTGTCATTCCCTTAAATGCACCTTATACTCATACTCATTTATATTTATATTCCTTTTAGCTGTACTAATAATGGTATCTTTTTTCCTAAAGAATTACAAGTATCATCTTCCCATGTAGGGATATAAACAGTTCAGCTCCATTGAATCCTTTGTTTTCTGATGAATTTTTTATCAGTTTCTTTTGGATATTGGAGAACATATTTTTTCAATTCTGATTTTGTTTTATGAAAACTTGAAATCCTTCTATTTTCTTGAATGATAGCCCCCCACACACACACACTGTATTATGCTTAATTTCACTCTGTGGGTAGTTCTCTTTTGTAGTACTAGCTTATGTGCCTTCTGGATTATCATGCTTCATGACTGCCAGTCCTTTAAGGCTGCTGCTACCTTGATTGCAGCTCCCCAATATTTGAATTATTTCTTTCTGGTCACTTGTAGTATTATTTCCTCAACCTGAAAATTCTGATATTTGTTTAAAATGTTCCTTGAAATTTTTATTTCTGGATCTCTTTACTAGGTGATTTGTGGACGTTTGTCCTCTGTTTCCAGGATATCAGGGCAGTTTCCCTTGATAATTTCTTGAAAGTTGCTGTCTAGTCCTCTTTTTGATTCTAGCTTTCAATTGGTCCAAAGAATCTGGCATTGCCTCTCCTGGATCTATTTTCCATTAAGATGTTTTATATTTTCTTCTATTGTTTTCTTTCTTTGGAATTTATTTGATTGATGCTTGATGTTTCCTTGACTCATTAGCTTTCACTTGCCCAATTCGAACTTTTTATTTGGTTTTCTTCAGTTAGCTTTTATCGTTATTTTTCCATTTGGTTAATTGTACATTTTAAGGAGTTGTTTTTCTTAGTAGATTTTTATATCTCCTTTTCCATTTGATTAATTCTACTTTTTAAGCACTTAATTTTTTTTCCAAGCTGTTGACTTTTTTTTCATAATTCTCTTGTATCACTCTCATTTCTTTTCCCAATTATTTTTTACCTCTCTTATATGACTTTTAACTCCTTTTTTGAGGTCTTCCATGAATTCTTTCCCTATTTTGTACATCAATATTCAGCTACATGGTCCTATTTGTAGTTTATGGAGTACAATGATCCAATTCTTGTCTCTTTCCTTTGCAATGGTTACCCATCATACTCGGAATGTTCTGCTACCACACTCTCATCTCTGGGCTTCCCTGGACCACTTCAAGGTGCAACTCTAATCTTACCATCTGCAAGAATCCTTTGTGGGTCTCTCATGTGCTGATACCTTTCCCTGAAAGCTTGTTGCCATGTAGTCTGTATCTTTCTTCAACACATTTACAATATTTTTGTGTGATTTTTCCCATTAGAATATAAGTTCCCATGGGGCTGCTAGGTGGTGTAGTGGATAAAGCACTGGCCTTGGAGTCAGGAGTACCTGGGTTCAAATCCAGTCTCAGACTCTTAATAATTACCTAGCTGTATGGCCTTGGGCAAGCTACTTAACCCCATTTGCCTTGCAAAAACCTAAAAAAAAAAAAGAATATAAGTTCCCTAAATTCAGGGAATTCTTCTTTTTGTCTTTCTTTTTCCTCCCAGCACTTATCATACTATCTGTTACATACTAAGTCTTTAATAAATTCTCACTGAGCCACAGACTGACTAGAATAATGTATATCATGACTTATATGTTGTGGAAATACCAATCAAGATATGTCTTATGACTGAAATATGCCCATGAAAAGATACTCCTTGTATAGAAGCATTGACTGGATGGTAGGTCAGTTATTTTACTCTTTTTTTTTTTAATTTAAGGAGATGGGATTAAGTGACTTCCCCAAAGTCACACAGCTAGGTAATTATTAAGTATCTGACGCCAGATTTGAACTCAGGTACTCCTGACTCCAGGGCCGGTGCTCTATCCATTGTGCCACCTAGCTGCCCCTAGATCAATTATTTTAAAACAGATTCCCTTGAGGAAACCCTTGAGTCAGAGGGTGGAAGTATGGTGTATATCAGATTATTGTTCAGTTATAGGTTAAAAAAGATGAAAGAAATAGAAATGGAAGGTATTTAAGACATCATTTAGTTCACACCCTCATTATCCAAGAGGATTTTGATGTACACTAGAAGCTGTGACCAATCTTGCAGACAGTAAGTTAGACATATCTACATCTATCTGTCTGAGTATTTATCTATCTATAGAGAAGAAACAATGTAATGAGCATTTTTACCATCCTACCATCAATATGAGAAAGCTTTGTGAAGTATTCCTTACCAAAGAAGGGAGGGGACCTTTGAATTCTCAAAGTCTATGTAAATAGAGGACTATCACAGATTCTACCAAAGTGAAAAGCCAGGTAATGCATAGGTTTTTTTTCTACTTTATTGACTATCCTATCTATCATCTATCTATCTATCTATCTATCTATCTATCTATCTATCTATCTAAAGAATGTTCATAAATTAAGGTCATCCATTTAAGATGAGTAATAGTCTATTATAAGCATGTATCTATTTATTTTGGCATTCCCTAATTGATGAAAATATATCCATCAAAAACGAAACCCAAAAAAGGTGCTGATATGAATATTTTAGGGTAGATGACACTTATTTTTTTTACCTTTTGGGGAAAAAGCCCCAGGAATATGATATATCATATAACATATACAAATAGAAAAAAGAAACATTTTTAAAAACATATGTTCTGCTAACATAAATTTATAAAGAAACAGGTTTCACATGGCATTTGAACAGTTTTGACAGAGAAGGCAGATCTGTGGAATAGATGTGGGTTCTCAGATATCTTTGTCAATAATGTGGCAAGATCTCACTTGTGTGAAGAGTTTGCTACTATAATGAGAAATATACTTTATTTTTAAAAACATAACTAGAGAAACATGAATATAAAGCAACAACTTTGAAAACACAGAAGAGATGGAAAACTACTGAAGAATTCAAAGCTATAAAACATTATGGTAATTAACTAATTTAGATAAATAGACAGATAGATATGGATATGATATTTTCTTAATAAAGAGGTTAATTTACTTTAAAAAGAAGACTAACAAAAGCTTTTGGAAATTTAGGTATGTTTTAAAAATATCAATTTGATAAGGGAAGTTTGGGCTTTTGAGACTTTTTCAAAGTAAAAAGAGAATTGGAAACTTCATGCTAGAAAAATGTCTTATATTTCAAAGGTTCTTAGATTTTCTTATATTATCAAAGTGATTGGAAAGCATAGGACTTGGTATATGAATTTAAGAATTGAAGACACAGTAGGAGGTGCAGGGAGGTAAAATGAAAACTTCTCTTTTGCAACTAAGGTAGCTACAATCACTTAGGAGACAGAAGACCTCAAGTGAAAGAGTCCTAACTGATCAGAGAAAGAAGTGATTTCATAAACCAAGAGTTCCCACGGACAAACCTTCAGAGTCACCAAGAATGGGAAAGAGTTGAAACATCTCATAAACTCATGTCCTTTCCTTCTACCTTTTTTTTAGAAGGAATAAAAAAGTGGACTTTGCAGCACCTTTATCAGCTGGTTTGAAGGGTCAGCATGAGTTATATCAATGTGAAATCTCTTCAGCTTAGACAACAGTTTCTGGGTGAGTAAAAACTGGCCATACCATTCTATAGAGCCCAGAGGCAACAAGTTTGATAAGATTTGTAGGTCTCTAACTTAAATATTGAGCTAATACTTTTGAAATACCCTTTTAAAGGTGATGGTTAATTGAAAGAACTTGGAAAGTCTATGCTTGATTAGAGAAGAGAAAAAAAGATTTATAGGATATTGGGGAGTTTCAGCAATCACACTTTGCAGAGAACCAGTTTTCTGTATGTATGTGTGTTGTCCTTTGTTCTCAAAGAGGACCAAAATGACATCTCTGTGCTAGTGAAGTTACAGTGTTTGCCACTACAGCTGATCAGAAGTCCCAAGTTCAGAATGGTCTGCCACAGATGGGGTACAAAAGTCCATGTAAAGATTTGAGGTGGTTTCTCTAAATTTAGGTATTTGTTTGGAGTTAGTTCAAATCTACCTTGCTCTTAGAGCATAGCACCTTCTTTGATGCAGGTACGCTATCCTGAGCGATCCTTTGCCATCATCTCCCTTGCCCTGCAAACAATTTCTAAGTTCCTCAAAGAGACTCTGAGAGTCTCTTGTATCACTTCCAAGCAGCAGGTGAGCACTGTATTATTTGTATGTATGTAATATATTCATTTTTATAATTAATGAATTTGCTTTAAAATATTAGTATATATCTTAATAGTATATGTTGCTTAGATATATTAATATATTATATATAGCATATTAAATATAATACTATTTTTTTCCTTTTACTTATTATTGCAATAAAATCTAAAAGTGACATTATTTGAATGGCTGGTAGTATAAATGGAAAATTCATTTGTCAGGGACTCAAGAGCTAGAGGGATGAATAGAATAAATGAATTTCCTTCACTAAGACTATGCCACGGCCCCTGATAAAACTTTAATGCATCCATATGATGGAGTTTCTCTTAGTTTGGAATCAGCAAGTCAAATTCAAAGGGAACCTGAATGGCTTCCATGGGAAGTGCCAGGTATCCATAGGCTGTGGGGTTGGGAGAAATTCAATCCAGTACTTGCTGGGATATGAACTTAATCTGTCCCTGTTGCCACATTTAGTTGAAAACTTGATGTGACTTAATCTATGGAAAAACTTCTCAAGAAAGACCTCACTTGGGGCAGTTAGGTGGCACAGTGGATAGAGCACCAGCCCTGGAGTCAGGAGCACCTGAGCTCAAATTTGGCCTCAGACACTTAATAATGACCTAGCTGTGTGGCCTTGAGCAAACCACTTAACCCCATTGCTTTGCAAAAACCTAAAAAATAAAAAAGAAATATTTTTTAAAAGAAATCTCAGTCTCTCCTTAGCCCCAGGTGGTACAGAGGACCGTATAACCTCCCAATAAGTTGCCAGGGAGTGTTGATAGTCCTTTCTTACTAAATATTTGAGGAAATAGTCCTATGCAGAAGGTGACTAATGTTGGGATTCCAGTTGCTGACAGCTATTAGTGGAGAACAGAAGTAGCAGGAGCATAAACTGATAGAGAACAAGATTCCTCTAACTCCTCAGAGTATTCCCATTTAAAACTGAAGGGGACATCTAGCCTGCTTACATCGGAGAGAGTGAGGGCAAGATGGACCCTACATTAGTAAATGATTATTCACTTCAATTATGAATCAAATATGATCTTGAGTAATGTAATCCTATGCTTTATTTTTGTTGGAGAAGAAAATATTCAGCCAAGATTAGAAAGTCAGTAATTTTGTGACTTTCTGTCCTATTCAAACTTTGTGTTCAGTTGAGAATACCACCCTTTAGAAAGGACTTAAAAAGACAAACAGCTGGAGAGCATGTATTTAAGGCCAAGAAAGATGGTGGAATGTGCACAGAAACTTTCCTTTAAGAAGCTCTGTGACTGCAGTCTATAAGAAGTTCTCATTGCTCTCTATCAGTATGGACTGCCCCAACGAGGACATTGGGCTGAAATTTTCTACTCCCTATCGTGGGGTAGGATTGGGACTGAGATTGGTGCTGAGGGAAAGAAGAGTCAAGACAATTAGTGTTTTAAAAGCAGTTCTTATGTTTGTGGAAGGTGCTGACCTGAGGGTGTTTATAAATATATCACTTTGTCTTCACAACATCCCCAGGAAGTAGGTGATGTTACTATCTCCTTTTAACAGCTGAGGAAACCGAGGCAATTAACAGTGAAATGACTTGTGAAGGGTCGCATAACTAGTATGTGTCTGAGGCCAGACTTGCTGTGGGTCTTCCTGACTCCACTGCACCACCAATGTCTCCAGTGACTGGAGGATGGGCAAGGCTGGGATTACAAGATATCAGGAGAGTGCGTCTTTAAAGCCTGCTACAAATTTCAGTGTTTTTTTTCCCTTTATATCTATTCTATTTATCAATTCTTTCTTTGATTCAGAGTCTTATTACTAGAACCACTGAATCAATACCATAATGACTGTGCCTTGAGCACATTTGGGGAAAAACTCAACCCTAAACTTTGATTTCTGCTTTGCCTCTGCTTATCGTTCGTTCACCATGTTGGTTATATCAGGTGGTGCTGGAAGGGGCTCATTTATTCTCAATATCTCTGAATTGTTGCTTCAGTGAGGGCTGAATTGCAGAAAAATAATAAATGAGCCAAAGTTGCGCTTTAGCACTACTCCTTCACCAACTCTGAAAGGCCCTTTCGGTTCTCTTTGTTCGTGGCAGACTCCATCTTGTAGAAGAATTGAAATGTTAGTGAGCATTTAAAGGAGGGGCCCACAAGGCCCAGGGGAAACTCAGGGGGTCCTGAAGGGGACTTCTCCCCTGTTGGTATAAAGCATAAACAACAGATGCACCAAAGGAGAAAAAAGGGTCCTGGACTCAATAGGTCACAGTTCTGCTGGCTGTTTCAATCAGAAAACAACTGAACCAAAACTGTTTCCCTACGTAGATAAGGGGGAAGGGGCACATTCAGAGGGGCTAGATATTACAGAAGGCTTGTTCCATACGAGCAATTACCCACAATGCTAGAAATTGTGTTAAGCAACAGCCAACCTCTTCTTTGAACTTTTCATTGAATAGGGATTGCCTCACTTCTAACCCAAAATGAAGCTGAATTAAGAGAGAACATTAGAGCTGCTCCCCCCCCCCCATTCAGTGAATCTAGACTCTAGAGCATTGTGCCAGGGTCTTGCACTTGATTACATTGCATCCTAATCCGTGCCATTCCTAGCAATGGACATCTCCAATATTAGCTTTGAAGATAGTATCCTTTTGCTGCTGTTGTTCAGTTGCGCAGTTATGTCCAACTCTTCTTGACCCCATAGGCCACAGCATACCAGAAGTTTCCAGCCTCCACCACCTCCTGATGTCTGTCAAAAGGCAAGTGCACTTGTCTGAGGTATTATGGTATATTTCCCCTCTGATGTTTTTTCCTTCCATTTGGATTTGATTCTTCTTTCACAACATGATTAATATGGATCTATGTTTAGCATAGTTATACATGTCGGGGCCTATATTAGATTGCTTTCTGTCAGGAGGAGGGGGGAGGGAAGGGAGGTAGAAAAATGTAAAACTCAAGACCTTGCAAAAAGAATGATTGGTGAAAACTACTGTTGCATATGATTGGAAAAACAAATAAATAAAATATTTAAATTGAAAAGAAAATACTCATGTTCACAGCTTCCATGACTTTATTTATCCATCTTATCATTTGCTGTCTCTTTTTCCTTCAATCTTTTTTCAAAATCTGGGTCATTTCAATCAGTCCTATCATCTTACTGTGGTGGTCAAAGTATTAAGCTTCAGCTTCAGGAGTATTTGACCTTCTGGTAAGTAGTCTGAAATTAGTCTGAATTAATTTATTTAAATATTGACTGATTTGATCTCCTTGCTATCCAAAGGACTTTCAAAAGTCTTCTCCAGCTCTAAAATTTGAAAGCACCCATTCTGTGACTCTTAGCTTCCTTTATAGCCAATACAGTGCTTTGAACATAGTGGGTGCTTCATACATGTTTGTTAGATTTCATTTAATATAAATGAAGTATCCATTATAGTTCAGTTCCCCGGTATTATTCATCTGTTCTGGAGAATATTTTATATTTTCATTGGCTTCAGTATGAAAATTATTGTATTTTCTAATCTGAATCAGAAATTGTCCCTTCACAATATATAAGGGTTCTCTACCTTCTGACTGCCAAGTTTTCATGACTTCATAGAAATATACACATGTAAGACTGTAACTTACTCCAAACTTGTTTTCAATATTATAGCTATCCTCATGGCAAAATTTCAGCATCATTCAAATTTTTATTGTTATCTGTTCCCAAGATCTCAAGTAGTCTGCAGCATATGGACTGGCACTCAACACTTCCTTGGGGACACATACAATGTCGATGCCAAAGTAAAGTCATGCATGGACAAGAGAAGTGTATTTAGTCTGACCAGGAAAGAATTCACCAGGACCAACATGTTTTTTTTTTCATTCCTAACTCTATGGGTCTTTTATTATATCCTCAAATTGAAAAATTCCTGAGCTCAGTGTACCAGAATTCCATTAATAACTGATTTTTTTATTGATACATTTCCCTTCAACTAGGAAAAAAGAAAATAATAAGAAAACATGTGGGTAATATGGATGTTTTTCAAAGGTGATTTTTGAAGCACATTCCAGAATGAATAAGGAGCTGATCTTGTCTACAAAATTTCCATCTGTATCTATACATGAGCAGATGTATCATCCTCAGGCCCTGAGAGATTATTAAAAAAATAAATATTCAATGATGTTTACTACATAATAAAATAAGAACAAAAAAACCGATACTTGGAGAGAACTTCAAATTTTAATACTTTACCAGAGTGAGTTCATATAAACCCCCTCACTATACTGTGAAGAAAGTCCTCCATTCATTCTTTTAATTTTATAGAATAGGACAGTGAATGTCTGAAAAGTGAGGGCATTTGGCTAAGGTTACATACCAAGGAAGTGTTAGAAGGGAGAATTGAACTCAAGTGTTCTTGGATTCACAGACGTGAACCCCTAGTGGACTTATTCATGTAATTCCATTTCTAGTAGTAGCCCAAGAAGCACGGTGACTTTTGGGGAGATAATCTGGAAATGAAGCTAAGCCTGACAGGATCCAAGACTTAGAAGTTCTGGACAACAGGCAGGAAAAGAGGACCCAAGATATGAGCGCCAACAATAAAAGATTAAATTATACAGGCATTAGTGTCCAGTTCAGAGGAAAAAAATGAGAAACTTAAAACATGCAATTATGATGATCACATCTGACCCCAGAAAAAGAGGTGAGGATATTTATCCTTGTAATGGGAATAAATATGTTATTTTAGAATGAATAACTCCATTTTGTTCTCAGTCTTCATTCTGTGATGAAATAATTGCTATTTAAGTTGTTTTTCTATAATAAAATAGGCCCTCGAATATTATAATATAATGAAGTATGTATTCCTCAAAATAGGTAAATTATGAATGTTTCAGTCTACATAAGGAAGTAGGAAATTCCATGGTGGAAGAGCATTTTAGCTCTGGAAGTCATATCTCAGAACCACCTCTGGCGTTTTCTCCCTCTAATTGAATGTTTTCTCCTTGAATCTTTATTTAAGGAAGACATCTCGGCCAGACGTGTCTTCATGATGCTCTCCATCAACACTATGTATCATCCTCCGTCCATCTCCCTTTTCATCTTCCTTCCATATCTTATCTCCCCTGACTGGTATTTGTTTTTCCAGTTCTTAGGACAGGGCCTAGAAATTATAAGCACTTATTAAATTGAATTCTCATTGATGGTTGTTGAGACCCCAAAATTTGGTAAACAGCTATTAATGACCTGTCTCCCTAAGCTCATAAACATTGATTTATGGCACAAGGACCCTAAAACTTTAAGAGTTTTTTTTCAGGTGTTTATTTAATAAATTACCAATTAAGAATTACCTTTAGGCAACCATAGAAACACAACAGGGGCCTAGCTAACAAGACTCTACCAGTGATGTAAACAAGAGATATCTGAATTCCCCAAACTTGGAAATTGGATCATCCATGTTGCAACTCAGGCTTCACTTGGGGAGAAAGGGAATCTTGTCACTAACATGAGTTAGGAAAGAGATTTGTTCCTCAAGAAACTGATGTTTATATTAGTGAATAAAAAAATTTCATATTCTAGATTAATATACTTTAATTGTATTCACTGATAAATATATCTTTTTTAGTGTTTCTCTTCTACTTTTTAGCAATCATTATATGTAAAATTAAATCATTTGGGCAAACATTCACCATGAGCCATTTGACAACAGAGATGGGATGCTATTAAAAATATTCTCTAGAGACAGAGAGGGAATAGAGACTGAGTGCTGTATTCTCATATTTCCCTTTAACCTCATAAGTTGTTAATCAGATATGGGACTAGATTTCTTGGCAGCTAAACCTTGAAAAACAGGGCAAGGTCAAAAACTTTCCTGCCATCTCCTGTACTCTCCAGTGAAAGCAAGGGCTAGATTATTGACTCCCCTGCTTCAGCAATATGGAAATCCTTATTTCCTGGAATGACAGGATACCTGCATCAATCTCTGTTCTTGCTACAGGATTTTGTGAAAGTAATGCTCATAATGGAGATGACCCATATCAAATGGGTTAATATTGTCAAAAGTTAAAATAAAAACATTTTAAAGAAAGAATCCTATTACCTATATTCATCTCTCTGAGTGTCATGTAAATAAGTTGAGACCTCATAAGTATCAGTAATGGCAGAATACAGGTCTGAGACATACTATAGAAAACATAACAATATAATAATGATAGTCAGAAAACTCAAAACTTTGATCAAGTCGCAAACAATCAGAACAATAATTTAAAAATATTGAAATATTTTAAGGTTTTATTAAGGTTTCCTATTTAAAAATATTTTTTTCCTTTTTATTATAAAAAATATTTTGTTTTTCAATTATATACATTATTAGTGTCTACCAATCATTTTTGCAAGGTTTTGCATTTTACAATTTCCCCCTTTCTCCCTTCCTTGCATCCCTACCCCCCCAAAAGAAGGCAATCTGACAGTCTTTACATTTGTTTCCATGCTATGCATAGATCAAAACTGAATTGTTGAAAGAAAAAAAAACATGTTCTTAAGGAAGAAAGAAAATATTAGAGATAGCAAATTATATAAATTTATATAAATTAAATAAAATTAAATAAAACATAAGGCAACTTTTTTAAAAAAATTAAAATAATATTATTTGGTCTTAGTTTAAACTCCATAGTTTCTTCTCTGGATATAGATGGTATTCTCTGTCATGGAATTCTGATCACTGCACTGACGGAGTGAGGAAGTCCATCAAGATTTATCATCACCCCATGTTGCTGTTATGGTATACAATGTTCTGGTCCTGCTCATCTCACTAAGTGTCAATTCATACAAGTCTTTCCAGACTTCTCTGAAATCCCATTCCTCCTGATTTCTAAAAGAATAATAGTGTTCCATAATATACATATCCCACAATTTGTTCAGTCATTCCCCAATTGATGGACATTCCCTAGATTTCTAATTCTTTGCCACCATAAAAGCTGCTATAAATATTTTTGTACATGTGGGGGTTTTTACCCCTTTTCATGATCTCTTCAGGGCATAGAGCCAGTAGTGGTATTGCTGGATCAAAGGGGATGCACATTATTATTGCCCTTTGGGCATAATTCCAAATTTCTCTCCAGAAAAGTTGGATGAGTTCACAGCTCCACCAACAATTCATTAGTGTTCCAGATTTCCTACATCCCCTCCAACATTGCTCATTGTCCTTTCTGGTCATATTGGCCAGTAAGGGAAGTGTGAGGTGGTACCACAGAGATGCTTTGATTTGCATTTCTCTAATCAATAATGACTTAGAGCAATTTTCCATATGATAATAGATAGCTTTGATTTCCTCATATGCATATTGCCTTTGCATTTCCTTTAACTATTTGTCAATTGAGGAAAGGCTTGTTTCTTTTATATAAGATTGAATCAGTTCTCTGTATATTTTGGAAATGAGTCCTTGGAAATAGTAGTTGTAAAATTGTTTCCCAATTTACTACTTTCTTTTGATCTTGGTTACAATAGTTTTGTTTGTGCAAAAGCTTTTTAATATAATGTAATCAAAATTATCCAGTTTGTTTTTTATAAGGTTTTCTCTCTTCCTTGGTCATAAACTGCTCCCCTTTTCATAGATATGACAGGTAAATTATTCCTTGTTCTCCTAATTTGCTTATTATACTGTCTTTTATGTCTAAATCCTGCACCCATTTTGATCTTATCTTAGTATAGGGTGTAAGATGCTAATCTAATCCAAGTTTCTATTATACTATCTTTCAGTTTTCCCAGAAATTTTTAATGGAAGAGTGAGTTCTTATCCCAGAAGTTGGACTCTTGGGATTTATCAAACAGCAGATTACTGTAATCATTTCCTGCTGTCACTTTTGCACCTAGTCTCTTCCACTGATCCATCACTCTATTTCTTAACCAGACAGTTTTAATGACTGATACTTTTTAATATAATTTTATATCTGGTAAGGTTAAGCCACCTTCTTTTATATTTTTTTCATTAAATCCCTTGCTATTCTTGACTTTTTGTTTCTCCATATGAATTTTTTCTAGCTCATTAAAGTAATTGTTTTGGAAGTTTGGTATGGCACTAAATAAACAGCTTAACTTAGGTAGAATTATCTTTCTTTTATTATATTAACTTGGCCTAACCATGAGCAGTTGATATGTGCCCAGTTATTTAGATATGATTTTATTTCTTTGTAAAGTGTTTTATAGTTGTTTTCATAGAGATTCTGAATATTTTATGTTGTCTAAAGTATTTTAAATGATATTTCTCTTTCTAACTCTTCTATATCTTGTTAGTAATATATAGAAATGCTGAGAATTTATGTGGGTTTATTCATATCCTGCAACTTTGTTAAAGTTGCCAATTGTTTTCAGTAGCTTTTAAGATGATTTTTTTTACGGTTCTCTAGGTATACCATCATATCATCTGCAAACAATGAGAGTTTTATCTCTTCTTTCCTAATTCTAATTACTTCAATTTCTTTTTCTTTGCTTATTTTCTAATACACTATTGAATAGTAGAGGCATCCTTATTTCACCCCTGATCTTATTGGCAGTGCTTCTAGCTTATCCTCATTGCATATGATGCTTGCTGATGGTTTCAGATAGATACTACTTATCATTTTAAGGAAAAATCCATTTATTCTTAAGACCTCTAGTGTTTTTAGTAGGAAGGGTACTGTATTTTGTCAAAGGCTTTTCAGCATCTATTGAGATAATCATATGATTTCTGTAAAGTTTGTTATTGATATAGTCAATTATGCTGACAGTTTTCCTAATATTGAACCAACCCTGCATTCCTGGAAAATAATCAAGCTTGGTTATCTTAGTGATAACTTACTGTAATTGATTTATTTAATATTTAAGATTTCTGCATCCATATTCATTAGGGAAATTAGTCTATGATTTTTCTTCTCTGTTTGGCTCTGCCTGGTTTAGGTAACAGCACCATATTGGTGTCATAGAAGGAATTAAGCAGAGTCCTGTCTTCACCTATTTTTCCAAATAGTTTATTTAGAACTGGAACCAATTGTACCTTGAATGTTTGGTAGAATTCACTTGTGAATTCTTCTGGCCCTGCAGATTTTTTCCTAAGGAGTTCTTTGATGTCTTGTTGAATTTCTATTTCTGAGATAAGGTTATTTAGGTATTTAATTCCCTCTTCATTTAATCTGAGTAATTTATATTTTTGTAAAGATTCATCCATTTCACTTAGATTATCAAATTTATTAGCACAGACCAGTCATGAGTGACCATTATTTCTGGTCAAGGCTATTGCCTCTAAAACTCTCAGGAGTTTTAGAATCTTTCTCCCAGGTGGAGATATAGCCAATTTCAGCCTATGGGATGACATTTTTTTTTCCTTTTCCCTTTTTCCCTTTTCACATATCTCTTGAGTTTCCTTTTCAATGATGAAATTTTCTGTTTAGTTCTGGTCTTTTCATCAGGAAAAGTTGGAAGTCCAATATTTTGTTAAATGTCCATCCTTTCCCCTGGAAGAGATGTCTCAGTTTTGTTGGATAGTGAATAAAAATAAAGATTTTTCTTTTGATTTTACAGGATGGAGGGAAAGTGTATCTCTCTATGGAAAGAGAAAATTAGGAATTATGAAAACAATGAACACATGATTTGGATTTTATTGGAGGATTTATATATATCAAGTAACCTTCAGACATTTAATTTAGGAAATAAAAGACAAAGAATGTATAGTAATCCAGTTGTTGAAAAGTCAAATAATCCATTGCCAAGGGCATCAGAGTGTACATACATACATAAATACACACACACACACACACACACACACATATATATATATATATATATATATATATATATATATATGCATATATATATTGGAACTAAGGGGAATATATCTGTATATTCCCCTTAGTTCTAATTTGTCTTTTGCAACATGACTAAGTTGGAAATATATTAAATAAAAGTGCAACCTGTACAGATTGTTTGCTGCCATAGGGAGGGGGGAGGTAAGGGAGGATGGTAGAAGAATATGGAACTCATAAACTTGCAAATGGATGAATGTTGAAAACTACCTTTGCATATAATTAGAAAAAAATGAAATAAAAAAGAAATTATGAGAAATGGGTCTTCAGACAAGCCTAAAAAGACTCTCATGAAGTGATGCTAAGTGAAATGAGCAAAACCAGAAGAACATTGCACATACAAACAGCAGAGTTGTATGATGATGAACTATGATGAACTTGCTCTCTGGAGTATAGCAATCACATCAATTCTAAAGGCCATGCAATGGAAAATACCATCCACATCTAAATGCAGACTAAAGTTTACTTTTTTCAGTTTTTATAATTGTTTTGTTTATTATGGCCTTTTTTCCTGTCATTTTTTTGCTTATCGATTTGATTCATTTTTTCACAACATGATTAATATGGATCTAAGTTTAACATAGTTATATATGCATAACCTATATTAGATTGCTTTCTGTTAGGGGGAGGGAGAAGGGAGGAGGAAAGGAGAAAAATGTGTAAAACCCTACAAAAAATAATTGCTAAAAGCTATCTTAGCATGTAGTTGGAAAAATAAATAAATGAAATATTTATATATAAACATAAAAGAAAGTTACCTTGGACATAAGGATGGTTAAAACACAATCTCAGAAGATGGTGGCAGCAAAAAGCACTATAGGTGAAGCTGCAGAGGAGAAAAAATTGGCCTCCATCACAAAAAGTCTTCTTGAAAGAACTTATAAGAACTTAAAAATCAAAAAGAAAAATTGGGAAAAGAAATGCTAGAGAAATTCAACATCTTGCAAAAGGAAGAACAAAAACTGGCTGAAGAAAACCAGTCCAATTTGTTTCCAATACAGTTGGGGAAATGCAAAAACAAATGGAAAAAGATAACAGCTCCTTTAAAAATTCAATTGACCAAATAGAAATGAAGATGCAAAAGCTAACTGAAGAAAATAATTCTGTGAAAAATAGATTGGGGCAAGAAGAGGCTAATGACTGTGAGTCATCAAAAATCAGTCAAGCAAGATCAAAAAAAAAAAAAATGAAATAAAAGAAGAAAATTTAAACTATCTCATTGGAAAATCAATTGACCTAGAAAAAAGATTGAGGAGAGATGATTTAAAAATTATTGGATTACTTGAAAGTCATGATCAAGAAAAAGAATATGAGACTTGTGGCCAAGATGAGGGAGAGGAAGCCAGACTCTCTCTTAAGCTCTCCTGGCTTTCCCTCAGAACTGACATGAATCAAACCTCTTAACAGATTTTAGATCCACAGAACAGAAGAGAACATCTTCCAGCAAGGTCTGTCATGAGCTTGGGCATGCCCAAGGCAGAGAGCAGAGGCCCAGAGCACAGGGGGCAAGATGAGGACCAGAGTCCGGCAACCCCAGTGTCTCTGTGGGAGGGCCTGGACTTCCCCAGTACAAAGACAGAAACAGCCCCAGGTGTTTGCACCTTTCCCAAAGACCCAGGTGTGGTTAGGGAGTTCCCTAGCACTGATCATCCAGAAAGAAACTCTGACCTTTCCAGCCCTGATGGCCTGGCACAGGGACTCCTATGTGATTGTGGTGAGGACAGCTCCAGGCCTAGGAAGTGGGCCACTGACAACTCCAATAGACAATCCAGAACTAATCTCTGGAGTTCCTGACTGGTTGGTCCACTGTGAGTAAGGCCTCTGAAGTTCTCAAGACCAAGCCCCTTTGCCAACACAAAATGCTAGGGAAAGGTAAAATAATCCCCAAATGAAGAAACAGAGAAAGAAAATTATAGACTTATTTCCCTAAGGAATATGGATGCAAAAATTCTTAACAAAATATTACCAAAATAATTACAACTAGTTATCACTAGGATAGTACACTATGATCAAGCAAGATTTATACCAGAAATGCATGATTGGGTTCAATATTACAAAGAAAAGCATAATTGACTTTTTCAATAACAAAGCTAATAAAAATTATATGATTATTTCAATAGACACTGAAAAAGCTTTTGACAAAATATCCATTCCCAGGAAGAACACAAAATAGCACTGGAAAAATCAAGTTTTCCTTAAAATGAAAACCAGTATCCTTTGATCCAGCAATACCACTCCTGGGTCTGTAACCTGAAGAGATCATGAAAAGGGGTAAAAATCCCACATGTACAAATATACTCAAAGCAACTCTGATTGTGATGGCAAAGAATTGGAAATCAAAGGGATGCCCATCCATTAGGGAATGACTGAACAAATTGTGGCATATGTATGTGATGGAACATTATTGTTCTAGAAATTGGGAGGGAGGGGATTTCAGAGAAGCCTGGAAAGATTTGCATGAACTGCTGCTGAGCAAGATGAACAGAACCAGAAGAACATTATACACCCCAACAGCAACATGGGAGCAATGGTCAACCATGATGGACTTGTTTATTTCAGATGGAAAACACCATCTATATCCAGAGAAGGAACTGTGGAGTTTAAATGAAGACCAGAACCTATTACCTTCAATTTTTAGAAGTTGTCTCTTAGGCATTATGTCATTTTGTTATCTCTAATTTTTTTTATTCTGTTTGGATCTGATTCTTCTCTCACAAAACATTTAATTTCAATCTATGTTTAACATGGTTTCAAATGTAAAGCCTAAAAAACAAAGAAAACTAGTATTTATCTAAAATTATCAGCAAACATTATTTTGTATTATAAAAAAGGTAGAAGCATTCTCAATAAGATCAGGGTGAAAAAAAGATATCTATTTTCACCACTGTCATGAATAGTGTATTAGATATATTAGCTTTACATCTCTGAGGTACCACCTCACACCTCTCAGACTGGCCAATAAGACCAGAAAGGATAATGATCAATGTTGGAATGGATGTGGGAAATCTGGGACACTAATACATTGTTGGTGGAGCTGTGAACTTATTCAACCTTTCTGGAGAGCAGTTTGGAATTATGGGAAAAGGGCATTAAAAATATGCATCCCCTTTGATCCAAGAATTCCACTACTGGGTCTACCCTGTAGAGATCATGAAAAAGGGTAAAGACATCACTTGTACAAAAATATTCATAGCAGCTCCATTTGAGTTGGGCAAAGAATTGGAAATTGAGGGGATGTCTATCAGTTGGGGAATGGCTTAGCAAACTGTGGTATATGTACATCATGGAACACTGTTATTTTATTCTAATAGAAAACAGGAGGGATGGGAATTTAGAGAAGGCTGGAAAGAGAGCCAGAAGAACATTGTACATCTTAACAGCAACATGGGGTTGATGATCAATCTTGATGGACTTGCTCATTTCATCAGCGCAACAATCAGACAATGTTAAGGTATCTGTGATAGAGAATACCAGCTGTATCCAGAGAAAGAATAGTGAAGTTGAAACAAAGACCAAAGACTATTGCCTTTAATTTTTTTTTAAAAAAGTTATCTTTTTATGTAATTTTGCTATCTCTTATATTTTATTTTTTCCTTAAGGTTATGATTTCTCTCACAACACATTCAATTTTGATCAATGTATAGCATGGGAAAAATGTAAAGACTATCAGATTGCCTTCTGTGGGGCCTGGGAGGAGAGGAGCAAGATTAGGAGAAAAATTCAAAATAAAATTCAATAAATTCAATAAAAAATTAGCATTAACAATGAGAGGAAAAAGAAATTGAAGGAAATAGAATAGGCAAAGAAGAAAAAAAAATTCTCACTCTTTGCAAATGATATGATGCCATGCTTAGAAAACACTAGAAAATCAACTAAAAAACTACTTGAAATAATTAGCAACTTTAGCAAAGTTGCAGGATATAAAATAAACTCACCAAAGCACAGCAGCAAGAGTTAGAATGAGAAATTCCATTTAAGTTAACTATAGGCAAAATAAAACATTTGGGAGTCTACCTGCCAAGACAAAATCAGAAAACATGCAAAAACAATTACAAAATGCTTTTCACACAATTAAAATCAGCCCCAATAATTGAACAAAAAGCAATCACTCATGGGTAGATTGAACTAATATAATAAAAATGACAACCCTATCTAATTAGATTATTTATTTGGCACTAAACCAATGAAACTACCAAAAATTACTTTATTGAGCTAGAAAAAATACTGACAGAATTCATATGAAGGAATAAAAGATCAAGAATGTGAAGGGAATTAATAAATGCAAAATTTGGTGACGCAGCAAAACAAGATCTAAAATAATATTAAAAACCAACAGTTATCAAAGTTGGCTAATACTGGTTAAGAAATAGAGGGGTTACAAATGAAACTAGTAAATGACTATTGAAATCTACTTTTGATAAATTCAGAGACTCATTTTAACAACAATTGCTGGGAAAACTGGAAAATAGTATGGCAAAAACTAGTTTAAAACCACTATCTCACATCGTATACCAAAATATGGTGTAAATGGATACAGGATTTAGACATAAAAGGTAATAATCATAAGCCAGTTGGGATAACAAGGAAAAATTTATCTTTCAGATCTTCAGAAATGGGAGATACTTATGAACTAAGAGATAGAGAACATTATAAAATGCAAATTGAATAATTTTGATTACATTCCATTTAAAAGGTTTTGCACAAATAAAACCAATGTAACCAAAATTAAAAGCAATGTTGTAAATTGGGAAATAATTTTTATAGCTAGTGTTTCTGATAAAGAATTCATTTCTAAATAAATAGATCTGAGTAAAATTTATAAGAATGTACATTATTCCCCAATTCAAAGGATAAGAACAGACAGTTCTCAGATGAAGAAATTAAAGCTATTTATAGTCATATGAAAAAGTATTTTAATCCTTATTGATTAGTGAAATGCAAATTGAAAACAACTTGGGACACCACCTCATACCTATCAGATTGGTCAGTATGACATCTGGTTTGGGGGATTTTTTCTTATGAAGTTCATTGATGACTTGTTCAAATCATTTTTCTAATGTCAGGTTATTTGAATATTTTATTTCTTCTGTTAATCTGGGTAATTTATATTTTTTGTAGGTGTCCATCCATTTTATTTAAGCTGTCAAATACAATGGCATATAATTGAGCAATATAACTCCTAAAAATTTTCATATTTCCTCTTCATTGGAGATGAATTCACTTCTTTCATTATTTATATGAGTAATTTGGTTTTCTTCTTTCTTTTTTTCTAAATCCAATTAATCAATGGTTTATCTATTTTATTGTGTGTGTATGTCTTTTTTTTTACATAAAAACCTAGTTCTAGAAGTCTTTTATAGGTCAATGATTTTAGTTCAATGGTTTTCTTACTTTCAGTTTTATTAATCTCTCCTCTAATTTTCAGAATGTGCAATTTAATGCCTAATTGAGATTTTTTATTTTTTTTAAAAAATTTTATTCTCAATTTATTGATTTGCTTTTCCCACAAATTATTAATTTAATCAATTAAAAGTAAACATTGCCCTTAAGTAGTGCTTTGGCTACATCCCATAAACTTGGTATGTTGTCTCATTGCCATTTTCTCTAATGAAATTTTTGTTTATTCCTATGATTTGATCTTTGACCCACTCAGCTTTTAAAAGTTGATTATTTAATTTCCCATTAATTTTAATGTCTTTGCATTGAAAATAATTTTTGTTGCACAATGATCTGAGAAGGATGTGTTTACTACTTCCACTTTTCTGCATTTGATTGTGAGGTTTTTTTATGTCCTAGTACATGGTCAATTTTTCTGTAGGTGCCATACACTGCTGAGGGAAAAAAAAAGGCATATTTCTTCCTTTTCCTATTTAATTTTCTCCAGAAATCTATCATATCCAATTTTTGAAGACTTTTTTTCACCTCCTTAACATCCTTTTTAATTATATTTTTAGAATTATCTAGTTCTAAGAAAGGAAAGTTGAGGTTCCCCCACTATGATAGTTTTTCCCCTGTAACTTCTCCTTCAAAAACTTAGATGCTTTACCATTTGATACATATATATATATATTTAGGATTGATAAGACTTCATTGTCTCTTATATTTTTGGAAAGTTATAGCTTCTTTAGCTCTTTTAATTAGATCTATTTTTGCTTTTCCTTTTTCTGGGATCATGATTGCTACTACCCCTGCTTTTTTTTTACTTCACCTGAAGTAAAAAAGATTCTGCTCAAGTCTTTTACCTTTATCTTATGTATATCTCTCCACTTCAAATCTCTTTCTTGTAAACCACAGATTATCAGATTCTGCTTTTTAATCTATTCTGCTATCCTCTTCTGTTTTATGGGTGATCCTATCCACATTTATAGTTATGATAATTAACTGCATTTCCTCAAGCTATTTTTGCTAGCTTATCCTTCTATCTTATCACCTACCCTTTTTTTCCTCCCACCTGTTTTACTTTGTATCACCATCTTTCCCAACATTGCCTTTCTTTTACCAATCTCCCCCTCCCCTTTTTATTACCCCCATCCTTTATAACTTCTTTATAGGATTAGATAGCTTTCCATATCCAACTGAATGTGTATGTTATTGCCTCTTAAGTCAATTTTGATGAAATAAGGTATGTCTGTCACCCCACCATCTTCCCCTCCATTCTCCCTCTTTCATACCTTTTTTGCAGGATATATTTACCCCTTTCAACCTCCCCCCTCCTTTTATTTTTCAGTATAATTTTCTTTCTCATCCCTTTATTTTGTTTTTTGAGGAGTATATCATTCCATCAAAATCACATTCTCTTATATCCATATTCTCTGTCTACTTATACTCCATCAAGTTACTCTTTTTATAATAAAATTGTTGAGTTATAAATATAATCTTGCCATACAGAAAATATAAACAGTTTAATCTCATTGAATTTGCTTTCTTTTTTTTTCTTGTTTCTTTTTTAACTTTATGTTTCCAATGGGTCTTGTAATTCAAGTTCATTTTTTAAGATTTACCTCTGGTCTTTTAAGTAGAAAGACTGACTGTTCTCTATCTCATTAAATATTAATTTTTCTCCTGAGAGATTATATTTAATTTTGTTGGGTAGGTGATTCTTGGTTGCTATCCTAACTCTTTTGCCTTTTACTATATCATATTCCAAGTCCTCCAGTTCATTAATATAGAAACCATAAACCCCAGTGTCATCCTGAATGTAGCTTCATGATATTTGAATTTTTTCACTTTGGCTGCTTGCAGTACTTTCTCCTTGATCAGTGAGCTCTGGAACTTGGCTACATTATTCCTGGAAGTTTCTATTTTGGGATCTCTTTCAAGAGGTAATCAGTAGATTGTTTCAATTTCTATTTTTCTCTCTGGTTCTACTATATATCAGGGAAGTTTTCTTTGATCATTTTTTTAAAAATATTTTCCAGCCTTTTTTTAAAAATTGTGCCTTTTAGGTAGTTCAATAATTCTTATATTAGCTTTTCTATTTTCTAGGTCAGTAGTTTTCTTAACAAAAAAATTCATATTTTCTTATATTTTTAAACTATTTTGATTTTGATTTACAGCCTCTTGATGTCTCATTGAGTCATTACTTCCCACTTTTCAATTGTAATTTTTAAGGACTTAGTTTCTTTAGTGACCTTTTTTACTTTTTTATACATTTGGTCAATTTTGCTTTTAAGAGTTATTTTCCTTGTTAAATTTTTATCTTTGCCCACAATATTGACTTTTTTTCATGATTCTCTTGAATTACTCTCATTTCTTTCTTTCCTCATTTTTTTCTTCTACTTCTTTAATTTCCTTTTTTAAAGTTCTGTCATGAATTTTTTTGAGCCCGAGACCAAATGACATTTGTTCTTTCAGATTTGAAATTAGATATTTTGACACTGTTTTCCTAAGTTCATGCCTTGATCCTCCCTGTTACCATAATAACTTTCTATTAGTCAAACTCTTTTAGTTTGTTATTTTTGCTCATTTTTTTCTGATGTGTATATGTCCATGTATGTTTGTAAGTCTTGGTGTTTTTTATGTGAAACTTGGGCCCCAGTCCTGAACTGGACCAAGCTTTTTGTTCTGGGGCCCTGGGTCATACTGAAAGCTTTCACTGGGTTTCACGGTTTAGTTGCTTGCTTTCTCTGGACCTTTAGGCTTCCCTTTGTTTATACAGGTGAGGAGGCCTCCCTGTTGACCTACCTTGGATGTGGGATTTAGCTACAGATCTTCTCCAGGGGTGGGACCTCGCTGCTGGATTGCTATAGTAACAAAGTCTTTCTGGTGGTTGATGCTGGAGGAGTAATCTTGTTTCTACTCTGACCAAGGGATGGGTTACTATGGAAACTGGGTCTCTCTGCTGGCAGACACCAAGGGTGACATTCCTGTTAGCCAGTTTTGGGAAAGAACTTTGCTACTGGTCAACACTGGGGTCAAGACCTAGCTGGTGACTGTGCTGGAAGTAAGGTGATGAGGGTGGATCCTTGCTGTGCTGCCCGGACTGCTGACTTGCCTAGGGAGCTGGAAGAGTAGTGTCTTGCTGGAGGATTGCTTCAGGCTTGGAACCATACTTCAAGTCTTTGGCTGTGAGGCTGGCTGTGAGGCTGGCCCTGGACCTTGCTCCCACCCAGGGGGACAGACCTTTCCTGCCATGATGGTAAGTTGCTTCCTGGCTCCTAGATGAATTCTAAGGCAGTTTCCTTGTTGTCGGATGGGAATTTGGATGGGCTTCAGAGGGTTCTTTCCTCATTCTGCCACCTTGGCACAAATAACCCATTTGCTTGTTGTCAGAGAGGATTGCTGTTTAGAAGCATATTATACTCAATGTCATGGAAATTACCTTTCTGAAATAGCATTACCCACATTTTGGAATTCCATCAATAACCAACCATTTATCAAGCAGTTACTGTGTTTAATGCACTAGAGATTTAAAAAAAAGACAAAAATGAAAAAAAGAAATTCCTGTCCACAAGGACCTTATATTCTATTTGGAAAAGTGTTTCTATAGAGACTTGTAGAAAATGGACAAAATGTTCACAAAGATGTACAAATTTAAATATGTTCAAGGTAATTTGACAGGGAAAGTCCTAAAACAGGGGAAGGGCAGAAAATAGGAGTGATTAGAAAAAAAATTTTATGGGGGGAAGTAGACTCTGAGATGAAGGCAATTTAGAATTCTGGTTTCCAATATGGCCTTGTACATAATAAGAACTTGCAATATTTTTGAACATGTTAACGAGGTTGACAAATACGTTTGAGAAGGAGCTATTAGAAATGAAAATGTCCATGGAAGTACAGTCTCCAAAGCCAAGGAAGAAGATAGTAGCAGGAATGTTGAGGTAGTCAGCAGTTTTAGGGGTTGAGATGAGGTCAAGGACAGTGAGGGCAGAAACAGGCCATTGAGTTTGTTGGTAAAGACTTTAGTAATGGCCATGGAGAGCAATTTAAGTTGAAAGACAGAAATACATGTGAGGTTTTAAGGTACTGATGAAGAAAGGAAGTAATAGGTATGTTTGGTCAACTATTTTTAGAAGTTTAGCAATGAAAGAGAGAGAGAGAGAGAGAGAGAGAGAGAGAGACATAGGATAATAATGAGCAAAGGAAATCGTTATTATTATTAATTAGTGAGCCTGAGCAAGAGGCTGAGAAAGGATGTGGATGCTGATATAACTGTATTATAGAAGTAGTGTCCAAGGCCCAGGATTTTCCTTCCCCATCAATATTTCCAGATCACAATGATTTCATAATTTCTTCAAGGGGATGAATAAGGCAGATCAAAACCCATGTATAAATTCCTATCTTCTACATCTCAGCAGAGCGGGGGAGAAGGGCTGGAAGGCGGCCCATTGAAGGGATTCAGAATCTTCTTTATCTTCTTCATTGTGTTCATACAAATATGTGTTAAGGGTTTACCATTTGTTGTCTCTTGCTCTCAAGACATGAGCAGATATTTTCAAATTTTTCTTACATAGGTTCCTAATCTTTTGACCTGTTTTCCATTGTGAAATTCATCAAAATATGTCCTTTGGGAGATTCTCAACTTCAATTCTTTAGAAACAGGCACATCAAATAAAGGAATCTAGCTGGAGCCCTGCTAATAAGTCATAATGATGTTTGTCCTTCCCTTTCGAAGATCTTGACATTAAGGAGAAGATGCCATGACATGCACATAAATTGGATGTGAGTGAGGGGAGCTGTGCTAAGTCACCAGCCTCCCTATATCCTCCAGAGCTATCTGACTCCAGTGGCCAAATATTAAACAGGATGATTGGAGATGGCCCTGTATGTGAGGCAATCAGGGTTACTAGCTTACTTGTGTTACACAGTTAGCAAGTGTCTAAGGAAGGATTTTAACTCAGGTCCCCCTGACTTTGGGCCAGTGTTCTATCCATTGCACTATCTAGCCACCAAAAGTCATAGTCAATGCATAGCTAATGCCTAGGATGTGACTTGTCCCAGGAATTTTTGAGCACTTCTCCTCTGAGAGACTGATCATGTGATTAGTTTAATATGCTCAGAGACAATGAGTATATAGCTATATTAAATAAAATATTGTGTATCATAATTTTCTTTAATTTACACTAAAACATCTGGAGATCATAAATCCAGAGTTATAAGGAACTTTGGAGGCCATTTAGTCTAGCAGAGTCATGCTATCAAGGAGTCATGCTGTAAAGAAGAAAATAGAAGCCTAGAGCAGGTGGTTCACATAAGGGAGCAAGTGAGGGAGGTGTGATCTGAGCCCAGATCCTCTGACTCTAGAGAGAGCCTTCTACTCCCTTTACTGTGATTCAACATGCCTTTAGGAACACCTACTGCATGCATGCTATTGGGTCCATTTCTAGGATATAGTGAAATGATGTCAAACTATTCCTTCACTCAAGGATCTGAAATGCTTCTGGTAGGATATTTCATTTCCATAGGAAAGTAAATACAAGATAAATCGATCAAAAATCATTTATCAAGCAGCTGCTATGTGCTAAGCACTGGGTTGAACTCATAAAAACAAAATGAATCGACATTTAGAAATGTTATTATTCATGGAATTGCTGCTGTTACCAAGTCAAAGGGTGAAGAAAGACATGAGAAGAAGACCCTGGACAGAGTCTTAGTGGACGCCTACCTTTTGAGATCATAAGATGAATCAGCAGAGGCTTGAGAATAGCATGTGGAGAGTTTGATGAATGTTGGTGACATGAAACAGTCTGCAAGTGGTAATGGGAAAAGCATGTGCCAACTCCCTGATGGTTCTGGAGTACCGGAGTGGGGTGAGAAAAGGTGTAACAGATATTGGGAAACATGGACAAAAATACATTTTCTGAAAAAGAACCAAACAAAATGAAGCAAAAGAGAACCCAAAGATGAAAGGATAAAGGAAAGAGGATACTTGAGACCAAGGGAAGCTCATTAATGATAGAATGCAGAATGCAGAGTACAAAATGGTAAGGCTGAACAGAGTGGGATGGAGAAGGCAGGATTAAGATAGATGAGGATTTGGAAAAGTGAAGTACATATATATATATATATATATATATATATATATATATGTGTGTGTGTGTGTGTGTGTGTGTGTGTGTGTGTGTGTGTGTGTGTTTGTGTGTGTGTGTGTGTGTATCTTATTTTTACATAGGGACTGGAATGGAACTCATGCCTTCAAGAGTCTCTTTTAAGTTAGGGTGAAGAAGAGTAATTGGCTTTATATTTGTGGTCCTCCCTATAGATGAGATGTTGGCTATCTGGAAAGTGAATCTTTAGATCTGGTCAAATTATCAAGGTCACAGATGTGATGATTCAAGCTCTGGTTTTAGAGGTGAGAGTTTGGGGGTCTGAGATGCTGCAGCTCTGTGAAGCGCAGGTCAAGGTCAGACTCAGAAGCATCCTTGGTAGCAATTAGACACCTCTTTGCACCTATGTTTTTCTCTTACCTGCTTTTTCTGTAATGCAAGTGAACTAATTGGGACTTAAAGCCTGTGGTAGTTTGAAGGCATCACTAAGAATTCCGTTGCCAAATACTTTCAAAAATATCTCAATATGCAAGGCAAAATCTCAATAAATATAAATGTTAATTATTTGAAAAATAATGATCATAAAATCAACTTGTCATCACTTTACTGCAGCTGCGTCCATTTGCAGCAAGGGTCCCGTTGAACATTACAGAATCAGGCATAATGAAATCAAAAAAGTTGGTTTCAGCCTTTACTGTCATGTGACCCTCTGCTCAAGAAGAACATGATCATTATATCTGAATTACCCAGATAAATGAGTCTTTGGGGAATGCCAGAATTAGTCTATAAATGGCAAAATGGCCAATAGAGAAAGCATTTGGAGAAAATGAACTAATGGGAATAGGGAGAGATTTCCCCCCTTGTGTGGTCACCACACATCTATTTAGCAAAGTAATCAGACATTGAGAGGCCCTAATAGGATTGGGATTTGCTTTTTGGATAATGAAAAATTTAGAGCATCCATAAATATCACTAATAAATCCTGCCCTAATAAATGCAGTTAAAACAGACATTATATAAGTACTCTTATATAATGTTGACAGAAAATACATGCATATATATATATATAATTTATTCATTATAAGACCTCTTTTCCCAGCTCATTGATGGTTACTAATCAGTGATTATTAATATTCCTTGTTGAAATAATGAGGCAGCAAATATTCTTAGGTTCACAGAATTGGTCTGCTCACAATACTGGCTGGGATAGGGTATACCAGTTCCTATTCCTTTCAAACTGAAAGTCAAATTTTTTTTTTAACCAAAACAGTACTTTCAATAAAAACAGAATGAAAAAACCATTAATGAACCATTGTAAGCATTAGGATCTTTGTTGCTGTTCAGACAAGCTATCATAGGTGTACAGACTCCTTCCTTACAAAAGAGTAGAAATCCTTACTAGAAGCAGTAAAAGGCTAAGTGACTTACTAGAATCACACCATCAATACTTTTCAAAGGCAGAATTTGAATAGAGATTTTCCTGACTGAAATAAAGTCTCTATTTAATATATAATAAAGTCTCTGGGCATGAAAACATGGGCAAAATATTTGATTGCCTATAAAATTTGAAGGTGATCAAAAATTAGGATTTAGAGAGATTTTTGGTTCCATTAAGAATCAATTCCTTTAGTGAACTCAAAAGTAAAGATGTGAGGTCTCCTCTGTGGTAGATAAGAGTATGAACCTGAGAGCTGACAAGGCAAGAGTTCAAACTCCCTCAGATGAATGACCCTGGATAAATCATTTAATTTATCTGAGTCTGGAAAATGAAGTCAATGGATTAAGTGAGTTCCAATATCTCTTAACTTTAAATTTATGAACCCTAGATCATAGTATTTGTGAAAGAAGAGAGAAGAAATGACTTCTAGTTTTGCCTTGCCTATGTGTGACTTAATCTATTACATCAGTAATAATTGAAAAACATAGACCAAAATGAATTAGGACATTTTTAAACCAAATTCAAGTATGACTTTGTAAATATTAGTATGTCATCAAAAGATGCTAATTTTTTTTTTATTGATGGGACTTAGGAATCTCTAGCTTAATTAACCCATTTGATAGATGAAGACATTGAGACCAAAAGAGTTTGAATGTTGTAGCCAAGGTCAAAAAAGTCAACTAATAGCAGATTGTGATTTAGAATTCAGGCTTTCTGATTTCTAGGCTTATAGTTTCACCAGGAAGCCCAGCATTTCACTAACTAAATTAAATTTATCTACAGGTAATTTAATTGACTGATGTACAATCAATAATTGAAACTGTCAGATTGATGCTGTCATTTCCATTTCCATAGCTATCTCTAAACTTTGACAGGGTCAAGATTAGTCCACAATTACAGCAGGTTCTTTACATTTTGGGGTGCTCCTTGCCCAAAGATTACCTGGCCTTCACATATACCTACTGGCTTATAGCACAATCTAAGACAGTATTTAGGAACATGAGTTTAAACTCCATTCAAATATGCTTGTGAGTTAGGCAAGAGAATTGTAAACATCGATTTATGGAAAGAAAATGACAAAATGAGAATAGTAATGGTATGAATGACTATTACAAAGATTGGGAAAATATTTGATATTTTCCTCTAAGAATTATTTGACTTCAAATATGTTGTTTTTGTTCTGATTTTATACAAAGCCAGCTATTTACTTCCCTTGAGATGAAGATCAAAACTTATTAAAAGAGCAAGAGAAATTCCAACAGTTGCTAAAAGATAGTCATTGAATGAAATGAAGATTGTTCCCTGTTTTCTAAATGTATTTGACAGATCATCTGCTCTGACCATGAATTTCAAAAGCAGGTTTTCAGCAGATTTGAGCTTCAGGGAGGCTACAGCTAATACTATCAAGGGCATATTTTCTTATATTTATTTTATTCTCTTTATTTTTATTTTAATTATTTATTTTACCAATTATATAAAGATAATTTTCAGCATTCATTTTTGTAAAGACTTCCCTCCTTCACTCCCCCTAAGATAGCAAGCAATCTGATAAAGTTTATATATATATATATATAATCATGTTACACATTTCCATATAAGTTATGCTATGAAAGAATAAAACAAAAAAGAAAAATCATGAGAAAAAAAACAAATTTTAAAAAGTGATAACAAGAATGCTTTGATCTTCATTCGGACTTCCTGTTTCTTTTTCTCTGGATGGCATTTTCCATCACTAGTTGTTAAGGATGGTCTTTGATCACTGCATTGCTGAGAACTGACTCTATCATAGTTGAACATCACACAAAATTGCTGTTACTATGTACAATGTTCTCTTGGTTCCACTCACTTCACTCAGCATCATTTTATGTAAGTTTTTTCCCCCTGAAATCTGCCTGCTCATTATTTCTTATGGAACAATAATTTTCCCTTGCATCCGTATATCAAAACTTGTTCAGCCATTCCCCAATTGATGTGCATCCCCTCAATTTCCAATTCTTTGACACCACAAAAAGAGATATTATGAATATTTCTGTACATGTAGATCTTCCCCCCCCCCCTTATGATGATTTCTTTGGGATACAGGTCTAGCAGTGGAATTGCTGGATCAAAGGGTATGCACAATTTTCAATCTCTTGGGCATAGTTCCAAATTGTCCTCCAGAGTGGTTGGATCAGTTCACAACTCCACCAATAATACATTCATGAAGGACATGATTTCATAAGGGTTGTGGTTAGAAAGTGGACACAGAATTATCCCATCTGGAAAAAGAAATCCTCATCTACAAAGCTTTCCAATTTGGGTGTTTCTTGGCACCATTTGGATTTATTATTAAAACAAACAAACAAAAACATTTGTTGAGTTTCTAGAATAAGAATAATAGAAGGGAAGCCCTATTATTGGGGCAGC
Source organism: Macrotis lagotis (assembly GCF_037893015.1). Classification (NCBI taxonomy): domain Eukaryota; kingdom Metazoa; phylum Chordata; class Mammalia; order Peramelemorphia; family Peramelidae; genus Macrotis; species Macrotis lagotis. The sequence continues at coordinate 6,131,120 of NC_133659.1, forward strand.
TGGATGATGTGTTGATATAAACATTCATACCTAAGTCTTACTTCACGTAAACTAGGATCTCTTTTTGTTTTAGCAGGATATAAGATTAGTAACCAAGTTTATTTAGTTTAGGAATTAATTGTTCTTTAAATATATGGTAGAATTTCAAGTGGTTTCAATTGCTCTTTTTTGGACAAGATCCAAATCTTCCTCCCATCTCATGTATGCTGGGCTTTATCAAATGACTTTCTCAAATGCTGCATGCTGATATGATCTGATCATGGCAGAGGACAGTAGTGGTAAAAACTCAGAATCCCATCACCATCCTCCCATCTCTTTAAATGGTATTGTTCTTGGTGCCTGTATTGGCTACTCTCTCACATGGTTAGCCTCTATTGAGCTTTAAACCCATTGAACAATGTATTTCAGGAGGGAAGATGGATGATTTAGAAGATAAAACGACTTTAGTTTGAATCTTGACTCATTTAATTGATACATGTCAACTCACCTTATCTTTTAAGGTCGTGATTTCCTATCTACAAAACCAGTCCTGTTGGACTAGTTGGTTTCTCATATCCTTTCCATCTCTAAGTCTATTAATACCCTTGTTAATTAGTCAGCATAGTGGAACACATGCTCTGAAAGTAATTTCCCAATTCCCATTCACATTAGCAATTTGGGTCTCCATAGGTCAACTGCTAATGCTTCCCTCAAATTTCCAGTTTTCTGGGGGTTTTAGGGGTTTCTTTCAAATGCTAAATCAAATGAACCTCCACTGATGTGTCCCCATGACAATCAATTGATATCTATTTACTATGGTAGCAGGGTTAATAAAAAAAAACTAACTTTCCTAAATCTATGACATACTCTTAGGACCACTGCATATAGATTCTGATGACTGTCATCAAGGGAAGATAGATTCAGATTTAAAGAGCACAAGGGGCAAAGTAATATTTTCCAATTCCTGGAAATTTTCTTCTTGAAATCACTATTACTTTTGATTTAGCTTTTCTACAGACATCTTTCTACAGATTTGAATCTCTGTTCCTCAATCATCCAGTCTGTGGATAACCTGAATCCTTTTCACACCTTAAGAGATATCCACTACTTATTCATTTATATTAGAAAAATCAAGATGTGTTATCACCTGGTAAATATAGCAGAGCATGGCATTGTATCTCTTAGTTTAAGTGGCTTAATTTTCTGGGTTATCTGCTGCCCTTATATGGAAATCATATTATTATGTAAGCATTGCATCCCTATACTCACAGCAATGAACTCTCTATGGGGACAGTTGCTATTTGATTAAAATAATCATTCTTTGTGTCTTGGGCACCTAGTACATTGACTCAACCATAGTAGGTGCTTAATGAAGTCTTTTGAGTTCAATATAACTTTCCCCAAATAAGCAACTCTAAAATATCATGGCAGAATAGAAGGAACACTCTTGATAGAGTCTGAATCCTGGCAAAGAAACTATTTTGCAATTTCTGAATCTCCTCCTTTGAAAAATGGGAATTCTGATGTGCATAAGAAAGTGTAATGAAGAAAAATAAATTCAAACTGAAAGTGCTAAAACATGTTGTTTTTGTTTATTTTGTGATTAGGATAATATCAGTAATCATCATGGATGCATTTAAGGAAGGGAAGTCAATAGGAAGGACAAAAGTTCTAGAGTGGAAAGGCCTTCTAGGGTTCTTCCTGCATTTTAAAAATGAGAAAATTGAATTTTCCAAGATGAGAAAGCTAGGCAATGTTAGTCATGGGACTTAAACTCAGGTAGTGTGGCTTCAAACTCAGTTCACTTTCTACTGAAGGAATATAAATCTGAAAATATTTTCAAAATATTTTATTTCAAAAGAGTGGGGGAAATATCTCCATCTTTTTATTGTAGAAAGTATTAGTAGTATATATACAACATCCTCATGAGGATCTGAAAAAAATAGATCTGCTAGGTAAATCACATCTAGGAAAAACGAAAATTTACTTCATTGATTCCACTTTGAATATGAAATAAAGGATTCATTGAGTCTGACAGTAGAGTTTGGTTGTGATCCTGAGGCTGTGCATAAAAATGTTTTTGAAATTAAATGCTGATTTGGGAAAGAAGATTTATTTTATATGCCAGAGAGCACAAGTTAAAAATGGAGAAAGCCAACAATTCCTTTTTGTGAAATGTCTTTAAACCCCTAGTAGCCTGTCAGCTTGCTCATCAGGCAAATTTTTTAACATTTAGAATAGAGACAGGTGAATTAGTATTTACAGATGGTCCAAAGCATAGTGGATATAGTACTTAGCACACTCTAGCCCCTTTCCTGCACCTCTACCACCATCACTGCCAAAGGAGAAAGAAGCCACAGTAAACTGAACACCATTCGGCCTTTATTATTCTTCAAGAGTTGCCTAAGTGCTCAGTAAAATAACCACATGTCTTCTTGATATCAACATCCAGGGCCAACCTATTAAGTATCTACTGGCACTTAAATGCTCATTCATCGACAGTCTAACTGTCTGAATAAAGAAAACCTGTGTTGAAGGTGCCACGTATTTTTAGGCAATAAGAATTCATTTTCAAGAAGTGAAAAAAAGGGAAGACATTAAACCACTGGAAAAATACATGCATTATATTACTTCTGATGAGTGAGACCTTACAATTTCTGCCTTGTTCTTCTTTCTCTTCTCTATAACATCATTTTAAGGGCGGTCTACATTTTACTGATTATCCACATTGGTCATTTTTATGGGTGGTCAGTCATTTTTGACTTGTGTCAAACTAAACATGAATCCATTTGGGGTTTTCTTATCAAGGATAGTAGAGTAGTTTGCCATTCCCTTTTTTGTTTTTACAAATGAGGAAATTGAACTAAGCTGAGTTAAATGACTCATACAGGGTAACACAACTAGGAAGCAGTATCTAAGGTTGAACTTTAACTCTTCAAATTGAGTTTTCCTCTTTTTCAACACAGTTCTCAATCCACTATATTACCTATCTACCCCCCTACATAGGTAGATAGCACGTTATCTATGATAAAGACAAAAACACTAATTGTCAGATTCACATAGAATTTTTAAGGTTTTCAAACATTTTACAAAAGTTTCCATTTAATCCTTACCAATCCTAGGAGGCAGATTGGCAGATAGGAGGCATATTTTACTGATGAGAAAACTGAGGCAGAGGCAGACTAAAGTTTTAAGGACTTTCCCAGGATCACTGAGCTTGTCTGAAGTCCAGATTTGAATGAAGGTATTCCAGACTCCAGGCCCAATGCTCAGTCCAATCTGCCACCTAGCTAGGTAGATGAGAAGGAAGCAGGTGACCTTTTATAAATGTCTTATTAGACAGTTTTATTTAATATTGCATAGATACATGTTTCTGATTGTATGTTCCTCCCAGTTTGTAGATCCTGAAGAGCTGGATTCAAATCCCAGCACTTACTATGTGACTATTAGGAAACAATATCCTGCAGTGGAATGTACATGGCTCTGGGTTTGGATTCTACTTTTGGGATCTACTACCTGTGGCACCTTGAAAATCACCCTTGGACTCAATGTCTTCATCTATAAATTAAGGAGGATTGAATGAGATGGCCTCTGTAGTTTCTTCTTGCTCTGCATATAGAACCTATTTGTGCTCTAGGGAACTCTCAAAGATTGTAAGTTTTAGGTTAGGTAAATATATTTTATTCATGGGATATTTCCATAAAGTTATGAAATCCCAGGTCCAGTCCTTCTCCCTATACATATGTGTGTGTGTGTGTGTGTGTTCAGTTGTTTTCCATCCTATCTAACTCTTCATGACCTTATTTTGGGGGTCTCTTAGCAAAGATACTGCAGTGGCTTGCTGTTTTTCCTTCTCTGGGTCATTTTACTGATGAGAAAACTAAGACAAATAGTGTTAAGTGACATGCCCAGGGTCATACAAGTATCTGAGGCTGGATTTGAATTTGGAAAGCCTCATTTTGCTGTTCAGGCCCAACATTCTATTTACTGAATTACCTAACTATTCTGTCTCTGTCTCTATCTTTGTCTCTCTATCTCTCTGTCTCTCTCTCTGTCTCTCTCTCTGTCTCTCTCTCTGTCTCTCTCTCTCTCACACACACACACACACATAAATATATACATATATAAACATGTATACACACATACACACATACCCGGACCATTCCAGAGAACTATTTTTTCAGTTTTTTCAAACTATTTTTGATTTTTTTTTTACTTTGATGAGAGGATTCTTGTTCCCTTGTTTAGGAAAAACTAGCCCCAAGACAGACTAGCACAGAAGGCCTCTTAGGTCTAGGTTGCCTATAGATTTAATGACTAGATAGATAAGACCTTATCATTAGCATCATATAATTTAGAGTCACAAGAATTATTAGACTTTTTTAAATGCCAACTTCCCCTTTCTGGGACCTGGAAGAGGTGCTAGCCAAACTTCCTCTTTCCAGCCATAGGAAAAAAAATGTGCCTTTCTTAGCTTAAGCTTGAGATCAGGTAAAACAACAGAATGTGCTACAGTGGGCCGCTGAAAGCAGGGCTGGTCTGGGGTGACTGCTAAGGCCACACTCCAGGTTCAGCTATTTTCTCTGTACTCTCTTCCCTGGCTTCAGAGACAAGAACCTCATCCTAGTTCTCTTGCCACTTCTCTAAGGGTTCCTTCTCTGTCTCTTTTCTTGGCTTTTGTTTTTAACACCCATATTATTAAGTTAATGTAAATGGTGATCGCAGCTCTGTCTTTGACCATCCATCCTATCTCCCAATACTTATGCTCTTGGCATTTATTCCCTTATATTAATTGCCACCTCAAACGTCATGATTTTCAGATTTCCACTCCGGCCCTGACTTTTCTTCAGGACTTTTCCAACCAGATGCCTTTTAACCATCTTAAATTTCCCATGTCACCCACTGAATTTATATTTCTCCTTCTTCTGCCTGCCTCTCCTGATTTTAGCATTTTTAATTTAGAGGCACCATGATTCATCCATTCTCTTTTGTTTCAGGAATCTCGGATAACTGCTATCTCTCTCATCTTGGACATCAAAACCATTGCCAGTTCTTCTTTCTCTTGCATCCACAAATGCTTTCCAAACCTTCCCTTCCTTTCTAGTCTTTCCTTGCTGACGCAAGTCCTCCTTCCTATAATTGGTTTCCCAGCTCCACTCCCCGCCTCTGCCCTCCACCTTTCCATCAGCTGCCAGGCTCATCTGCCCTGCACCAGGCCCTGCTCAGGTCGCTCTTGTCCTCTGAAAGCTTTAGGGGTTCTTTGCTGTGGAGCTCACTCTACTTAACTTTGCTCTCACATTAAGTGGACCTCCCCAAACTAGTGTCCCCATTCTAGCCTTATCCCTTTTTCTTCCATATGCTCTGTGCTCTGCTCAGACTGAACCATTCCTTGTACCCTAACAATTCCTAGATCTTCCTATTGCCATGTCTTTGCTCATGGTTCAATGAGCTCTTTGTTCTTTTTTATTTGAATTTAATTATTTATTTTCCCAACTGCATGCAAAGATAATTTCCAACAGCCATTATTTTGTAAGGTTTGAAGTTTCACATTTTTCCTCCCTCCCTTCTCTCCCTCCTCCCCATGAAAGAGAGCACTGTAATATGTTACACATGTATAACTATGTTAAACATATTTCCATATTAATTATGTTGTAAAAGAAGAATCAGAACAAAAAGGAAAAACCACAAGAGAGAAAAAACATAAAACATAAAACAAATTGAAAAAAATTGAAAATAATAAGCTTTGGTCTGCATTCAGACTCATATTCCCTTCTCTGAATGGAGATGATATTTTACTAGAGAACTATTTCTTATTATAAAGAAAAAAATAGAGGCAAAGGAAAGAGTTAACAAAGCAGCCAGGATATCAACAAACATCCAACGTTTTGTAGAATGGTTCACTAAAATAACCCCCCATATCTGTCAGGGAGGGGAAGTAGGGAAGGAGGGAAGTGCTTTCACAAGTCTATTCTTTAGAGAAGCTTAATCACTATAACTGAAGAAGAGTGTTTCAATTTGGTGTTATTCTGCTTTCATTTTTAGAGTAATCATGTATATCATTTCTCCCGGTTCTGCTTCATTCACTTTGCATCAGTCCCCATGTCTCAAGATTCTCTACATTCATCAGAGCCATTGCTTCCTACTTACTTTTTGTCATATTCAACTACATACAGGAGTAACCTATTAATTTTCTGCAGGAGAATATTTAGAAAACTCACATTATATGAAAGGAAGTCTGTGAGGTGTTGAGCATACAAACATGAACAGTCCCTAACATCAAGGAACTTCCATTATCATTATCATTATTATTATTATTATTATTATTATTATTATTATTATTATTATTATTATTAGTGAAGGATTGTGGGCCAAGCTCATGCAGAGATTCCATGTATGTATGTATGTATGTATGTATATATGTATGACATATGTAGTTATATACTTGATCATCCCAAAGAGTAGAGCTCTCTTTCTTGAAGTTACTTTGCACTGAACACATAAACATGTATCTACACACAAACATACAGATCCACATGCTGTGGCAAGGTGATACAATGAAGAGAGAGCTGGACTTGGAGTCAGGAATAAGAGTTCAAATCTAGCCTTAGACACTGACTAGTTGTATGAACCCTAGACCTTAACTTCTCTTTGCCTCGATTTCTTCAACTGTAAAATGGGAACAGTAGCACAATTTTCATCTATAAAATGAGTTGGAGAAGGAAATGGCAAACCCCTCTAGTACCTTTCCCCCAAAAAATCACAAATGAAGTCATAAAGTGTTAGATTTTACTGAAGTGACTGAAGAATAAGTACAAAGGTTCAAATGAACTATTTGTAAGGTTCTTGGCACAGTACCTAAAACATAGTAAATACTTTTAAAAATGTTTATACATATATCTATATTTATAATGTGAGTTCATATGCATATAGTCACTTATATGAGAGTATATTTGTAGTTTATGTATGTTTAGGCATATTCACATAGAAAATGCAAGATTGTATTTTGTCTTCTTGATGATTATAAAAGAAATATCTAATCGGGATGCAGCCTTTATTATGTCACCTCAAAATGAAATCACCCATGTATTTGTTAAAAGCATAAATAATTTTACCATGACAAAGAAAACTCTTTAACAATCTTATTATCAGTATCAACTAAGGCAATAAAAGGGAGACCTATATTAGACAAGGATGCTTCCTTGGACAGTCAAGGTAAGACTTGATGCTCCTCAGTCATCTATTTAGTTGTGTAAGATATAAATTATTTCAAATGAAGCCAAATGTATCAAAGTATAATTATCCATTTTAATGGTTACACATCTCATTCCTACCACCAGTGAGGAAGACTTCTTGTTTGTTGATGTACCAGACTACCACAAACCTTCCAAAGTAGAGTTTCATGGTACACACAAGAGTTCAGCTTAATAAGTCTCATGGGACAGAAAAAATTCCAATTAGATGGAGACTGCCTCTTATCCATATCAAGATATGTGGACTAATAGGTAGTCCATTGAGATGGTCTCTCAGTACCCATCTCTTTGACACTAATGCTGAGCCGTATGTCCGATCCACAAATGAACGGAAAGAAGAAAAGTGAATGAATTACTTTTGCGAAATGGCAACATGCTCTCAATGAGTTTCAGCTCCTCCCTAACACATACCTCAGCTATTCTTCTGCGGCAGAATTCTAGAGCATCACAGTCTCTAAGGAATCAAACCTGCAAGTGACTCAAAGGATAATGAAGTGTTTGAATGGTGATTGGGATTAGATTATAGGATGTTAACAAAAAAAAAAATTAAAATGAATGTTTCACCCAGGAAACAACATCGAGTAGATATTTCTAAAAAGAGATGATCTAGATATGTAGAAAGAGTCAGAAATAATAGATATATAGGTCAATTGGTATAGCTATACATAAATGCTTTTTACAGAATTACAGGAATTCATCTCACAAACCTGGAGTGGGATTCATATGAACAGACAAAGGAAATAAATGGACACGAGACATCAATGTCTTATGAAAATGGAATCTGAAAAGCCTGTGTGACCCTAGGAAATTCACTTAACTTCTCTTGGTCTCAGTTGCTTGATGTATAAAATGAGAGTCTGGGATTTCAGTTGCCTCTAAGATCAAATTTATCTGTGGTTCTTTGATCCTAGTATAGAAACACATGGATTCTATCTGGTCTGCAACCATTGGAAGGAATTCTTACACAGATAAAAATTATGGGTTCATTGAATTCTTGAAGTAAGAGTAATCAATCAATAATCAGTCATTCAGCTAAATTATATACTAGAGGGAACTGTGAAGCTAAAGTCACAAAGACTTTTATTGGAGTTGGGTCTCAGACATTTGTCATCTGTATGACCCTGAATAAGTCATTGAATTGAGAAGGAAATGGCAAATCACTCCTTCATCTTTGCCAAGAAAACCTTGAATGGAATCCTGAGGAGTAGGCCATGACTACAGTGACCAACAACAACCCCAAGACACTGAACCTCTTTTGGCCTCAGTTAACTCCTGTGTAAAATAAGAGAACTTCCCTCTGGTGGGGGGAGTGAAGAGAATAAAGCAGGAGGGCGTTTGTTTTACAAAATTAAGACTTCTGATTTTTATCATCAAAGTGCGATTGACATTCTGCTAACCACTGGAATATCAATAGAAAGCACAAAGAGTTTTTGTATCTACTTTCAAGGGTGTACATGCACATCACTTGGTACATACAAGACACATAGAAGGTAGGAGATGCTCCAGAGGGCTTGTTAGCAACAAGCCTGTAAGCAGGGAAGATTGTCAGGAGCAGGTAAGGTTTTAAATGAGTCTTGAAGAGAGCTATGGATTCCTAGAAGCAAAGGAGCAAAAAGAAAGGGAAGGGAATAAGCATTTATCAATCACCTAGTATGTGTGTCCTTTACAATGATCTCATTTGTTTCTCACAATAATTCCCACAAATCCCATTGTGCCCATTTTATAGTTGTGGATACTGAGTTAAACAAAGATCAAGTGTTTTGGCCAGTATCATCCAGTTAATCGATGTTTGTTTGGTTTTGAACTGAAACCTTTCTGACTTCAGGGAAAGGGCTCCACAAGCTGCCATCTACTCTAAGGTTGAAGGCAATCATATGTTACCTGTGAGAAACAGTAAGACACTCTAGCTCTATTCAAGAATACATGGAGGGAAGCAGCAGATAAAAAAGTATGAAAGTATGGAACGTAGCTTCCTTTACATGCTTCTATTCTCAGGCGATCCAATGACAGTGTAAAGGAGATGGCAACTGCTGAAATGTTTAAACCAGGATGAGTGACTTATCGTGAAGTACCATCGAGTCATCATACAGAAAATACGTGGTCAGAAAGGACAGAGGCTGACTGTAGAACCAGAGAAGGGGAGAAAGCAAGCTTGTCCCAAGTACCATACTCCACCTCACAATTTGCTAAAATACCTAGAGGAGCCCTCTCACACAATGCATAATCCATGTCCAGAAGACTTGAAGGGACCTCGGATCACAAAGGAGTCATTCTCTCCCCTGCCTTGAGTAAGGGGGATATCCACTTCATTCAGATCTTGGATCTGCTGAAGTGGTGACCTACAACATTGTAAATTCTTTAATAAAAGGGTAGGGTATACTGACCTCTCTGTGATGCTCATACAAACATTCCTCAGGGACTGGTTAAAAGTACAAGAGATCTAAGAGCTGTACCAAAATGAACAGAACAAGAACAATTCATCTTGGACTCCTCCTTTTAGAAGATGTGTTACCACCTTGTTTTACCTTTGCACCCCAAAAACCACTGGATCTTTTCATCTGACTTTTGGCCTAAAGCCTTCAATTTTCATGTAAGCGCCTGGCCAATAGGGGCTGTATGACTTTTCTATTTGTGTCTCCAGCACTTAGCACGGTACTTTGAATGAAGTCAGAGCTTCATAAGTGTTTTGTTTATTCATTTTAGAGAAAGACTCATGCAAAAGTTTAGAGACTTCTCTGTGGAGGAATAATATCAAATTTTAAAACAAACATCTGAGGTCAGAATTCACCTGTTTGTTGCAATCTTCCTATTAGGGAATTAATCTCTTTTGATACACTCCATATGACCAACCTAGAAAAAGTATTTTTACTATTCTTAGATGACCACTAGTAAAGAAGGGATACATTCATGGAAAAGATGATAAACTAGAAAATTTTCAAAGTTTCTTTCAACTCTAGATCCTAGTATGTAATTTTGTTTTATGAAACCTACTGCAAGAATCAGTCTATGTGAAGCTCTCCTAAGAGTCTACTACCAAGGTCTTTCATGGAAATTTAACTCTTGGATTTATTGCCTCTTTAGTTATAATACCACTTCCTAGAGTACCATGGAACTGTGGGCACTGATATTCATTGGCATTGAGCATGTGACAGTATTAATGCTTCTAAGAAGGGCATTTTCATATGAATGATTTTCTTCCAATCACAAGTCTACACAAAAACATCTAATGAAGAACCAGAAGATGAAAATGCTTTAGGGTTTGCTGGTTCTCAAAATGCATCCTAACAGTTCATGCCAGTTGTGCTCTAAACAAGAGAGGATTTTTTAAAAAAAAAATCTCATTATTAATTTCCTGAACTCATCTAGTTCTCTTCCAGTCTGAACAAACCCATCTATAAGTAATTTTCAGTTGTCCAGGTGCCCCAACCCTAAGCCAGTTTAATTCAAATTGAGAATCAATTATGGCCCAAGTTAGACAGCTATTATTCACATGTCATATTTATAAGGGCTCCCTGACTGTCTTTTTCAGGAATTACAAAGTACTCTCATTAGCTCTTTTTATTAGGTACTGGGTCCTGTCTTGCCCAAAACTACTCATGCCAAGACAGTTAATAGTATGAAATATGAAATTGGGTACAATCATTCACATATCAAAAAGCAAATGTGAATTTAAATTCTAATTCCTTCAGTAATAATGATCTTATTTCTACCGTCAAAGAAACATCAAGGGAGCAACTCCTTGGTATTATACTGATGAAAGCTTCCTTATCACATTTCCCATTCCAACATCCCTTAGCTATTCAAATGCCAGTTCAAGAAAAGCACAGGTATAATCTAAACTACCTAATGTGTTATAAACTTTTCTAATCAAGGAGTAGATTTCCCCTTCCAAAGAGGCTTCTGAACTAGGTCTTCCTCTATCTTCCAATCTCATGTTGTTTTGTTGGTTTTTCCAAATGGTTTTTCCATTTAAGGAATTCCCTCCTTCACCTCACCTCATAGACTCAATCCCTAATTAGCAGCAGATAGAACAGTCTTCTACATGAGATCTTGGTTCATTTTCCCAATGATTCAAGCTCCCTTCCTCATGAAATCATGTTGGACACAAGTGCACACGTGGGATGGTGGGCATGTTGTATAGGGAAGAGCCTTCCAAGCTAGGAAGATTTGGATTCAAATTCTGCCTTTGAAAAATACAGTCACATGATCCTAGGAAATCTCTGAACTTCTCAGGGAAAGTCATCATAGATACTGCCAATGAGAGAACCTCTTCAAGAATTCATTCCATCAAAACAAAATCATAGATCCAGATGCAAATAATATAAAAAGAAAACCTTTTATTTGCCTATTAACATGCTGTATAAGATGACCTGTTGCTTCTCATTGAAATAAGAAAAAGAAAAAAGAAGGAGGAGGAAACCAAGAAGTCTAAATTCTGTGGGGCAGGGATTATTTTTGTTTGTTTGTTTGACTTTAGTGTATTAAGGGTGCATAACCCAGTGTTTTGCCCATGTGATATCACTAGAATGAAACTTATAATTTCAATGGTCCAGGCAGATCCTGGTGAGAGAATCTCCTCTAGCCAAGTCAATGGTCCCACTCTGCAATTTAACATCCTAGAGAGGGACTTATATGGGAAAAGGATTGATTTTACTTTCCAAAAGTAACACAGTCAAGAGGCATCAGAGGCAGCACTTGAATCCAAGACTTTCCGACCCCAGGCTGGGTCCCTCCTCATTTTACCCAGCTGCCTCTTTCATAGTGAGCATATTATAAAAGGGGGCTGAATGGAATTGAACCAGGAAATTGTCGTTTGATTTTGGTAAATGATAATAAAGCACCTCTCACAACTGGAAGAATATTTAAAAAGAACATTGTATTAAGGTTTATATTGTTAAATTTGATCCCTGAATATTTGGTTTTTTCAGTCATTCATTCCTGTCTGACTCTTTATGACCCCATGGACCATAGCGTCCATGGAATTTTATTGGCCAAGATCTTGGAGTTCCTTGCAGAGGATAAAAGCAAACAGGGGTTAAGTGATTTTTCTAGGATTACACAGCTAGCAAATATCTGAAGTCTGATTTGAACTCAGGTCTTCCTGTCTCCAAATCCACTGTTCTCCTAGCTGTCCCCCCTAAATATGTAGTATATATACAATGTGTATGCACCTTTAGATATAAGCCTATTAATATTTCATTTGTCATGCTCTATTCTATTTTATTGTTTGCATTTAAAGCTATTCTTTAATCTCTTTAGGATTCCATGCTATGGGTTCCATGTTCTCTCTCTCTCTGTCTGACACACACACACACACACACACACACACACACACAAGCACACAGCCTGTGTGTGTGTGTGTGTGTGTGTGTGTGTGTGTGTGTGTGTATATATATATATATATATATATATATATATATATATTGATGTATATGTCTTAGGTGACATATAGGATTAAGTGCTATTGGGGGGGGGGTCAGGATGATTTGAGTTCAAATCCAAACTCACATATTTGCTAGCCAGGTGGCTTTGGATAAGTCACTTGACTTCTCTGGTTCCATTTTCCTCATTTGTAAAATGGGAGTAATAATAATAATAAAATATTAATAATACTTGACTATTATAATACAGAACAACAGCAGCAGGATACTAACCTACAGCCGAACGTTGTTGGAAGAATCCAAGGAGCTGCTTGTGAAGCACTTGGCACGGTTCTGTGTAAATGGGAGTTAGCGTTAATTAGTTAGAGATGGGGTGGGTATGGAGATGCAAATGTGCCTGTGTGGGTCTGCATAGCTCTATGGGGAAGTTTTGGCGGCCCACGTCCTTAGTGACTTTCATTTCATCTCCTTAGGGTTGAGGTCAGAGATAAGATCCCCCCCCACCTCGTCCATGAACAGCTCCCAAATCCAGCGCGGACGAAAGGACGGTGTTCAGCGGCTCCCACATCTCCCAGGAAGCCTTGCTGCACTTGCACTTGGTAGTTTTCCACTGCTTCTGCTCCAAGAGCTGAGCCGCTGAGTGCTTGGAACACTTGAGCCCGTGGGTCTGAGCGAAGACCCAGAACCTGGAGCTAAGCTCTCCGGACAGAGGGCTTGGGAGGGAGGCCGGGGAGGGAGCGCAAGACTTTGCAAGCCTCCCTTCTCCTTTAGCCGATGTCAGGGGCTCAGGGTGGCTGCGGGCACGCCGATCTCTCCCCTAGTGGCGCTGTGTGGCACAGCTGGGGAGATGCCAGGCCCCTCTGGTTTTCTAGCTCCGTCCACCCGGGCCGGAGGCTGTGAAGGGAAAGTGCTTTGGGAACTTGGAGGAAAGTTGCTGTGTAACTGCGGGAGACGAGGAAAAGGCACCCCCCGCCCCCAACAAAAGCCCCTTCCCCAAGCAGAAGTAGCCGGCTGTCGGCTCAGGAGCCGGGCCGCCGTGCGCCCCGCGCCAGCCCCGCAGCCGCTCCCCGGGCCCCGGAGCACCCCCCGAAGGCCAACCCTGCGTCTTGCCCGGACTCTGCAGGGGCAGATCTCGGGGCCGCGGCCGCTCCGAGAGGCGCCTTCCAGGCTCTTCCTAGAAAACCCTGGCTTCCAGGCCCTCGGCAGCGGCCAGGGCCGGAGCGTCCTGGGCTTACCTTCCTCCAAGGGCTGGGGAGGCTGGGGGCCCCAAGGGGCCTGGGCTCCCCGGGGTGGGCGTCGGAGGGGGCCGCCGGGCCGGGCTCGGGCGCCCATAGCGGGGGCTCCTGGAGGCGGCCTGCTCCCGCGCCCCGGGCCGCCTTCCGGCCCCAAGCGGAGCCGCTCCGGAGCCCGAAGGCCAATGGCTCGGCCGGGTCCTGCGGCGGCGGCCTCGGGAAGGGCCGAGCCTCCAAGTCCGGCGGGGCTGCGGGCTGCGCCTCCGCATGGCTCCCGGGCTGCGGGAGGCTCCTCTCAGCGAGGGGACGGCGCCCGCCAGGACGGACTTGCCGGGCCCTGCAGAGAGCGCGGCCCCCTTGGCGGGGGATGCCAGCCGCCCAGTGTCGGGGGCAGCGGGCCCGGGGTGCCGGGGCCCGTGGGGGCTGGCCCTGTGCGTTGCTTCCTCCCAGAGGAGACTGGCGAGTCCAGGGAGGTCCTTAGACGAACCGCAAAGCTGTGGGGGGGGGGGGGGTACGGAAAGGGAAACGGGCACAGCAGTGCCGGGAAGGGAGACATCTAGGGGAGTCTGCAGCCCCCCAGAACCCCCCAACCCCCCCCCCCCCCCCGGACTGATGGGGGCAACTCTGCCTGACTTGGGCTTCGGCTTTTCTGACTGATCTGATAGGGGCCCGCCCGGACTCGCTAAGGGTATCGGGATCGCCCAGGGCCGAGGGCCTGGCTGGGTCCCTCGGGCACCTGCCCTCGGCCCCTGGAGCCCCTGCCCCCCTTCCTTCGGGGCCAGGGAGCCGGCTCTCGGGACTGGCATGTGGATCGGAGGAGGAGAGAGGGAAGGTCCTGGCGGCGAGGCCGGGCAGCGGGCTCGGCCCCCTCCAGGCGGGAGGGGCAGCAGCTGGCTGCCAGGCTGCCTCTGGCGGGCGGGCTGGCGTTCCGCTAGCCTTCCGCTGCTCCTGCGGCTGGGGCGGCCTGGCCCCTTGCGGGGCGACCTGGGACCCCCCGCCCCGCGCGTGTGTGTGTGCGTGTGTGTGCGTGCGGCGGGGCAGCACGGCTCTTGGCTGGCATCTGAGGGGCCGGGGCTCGGGGAAGCCGCCTCTTACATAAGCCGCCACCCATGCCCGGCCCGGGGCCCGGCGCCCCGACCCCTCCCCGCCCGCAGCGGGCACCCCGGCCCCCCGCAGAGGGACGCCAGGACCCGCCGGACAGTCTCGTGCCTCAGCGGCCGCGCGGCCAGCGCTGCCGCAGGGAACTCGGTCCCGAGGCGGGCCGGGGGAGGCCCACGGAGGGAGGGGGGGGGTCCCACGCCGCGGCTGGGCGGCCCCCGAGGGCCGCGGGGCAGGGCCGAGGCGGCAGCGTGGCGCCGGGGCCGCTGCCCGGGTTAGAAACTTCCAGGGCCCGGGAGTCGCTCCCGGGAGAGGCGCCCCACTCCCCGCGGCGCGGGCCCCCCGCGCCCCCCGTGTCCGCGAGGTGCCGGCTGTCCCCTTCATCCCGCCAGCCCCCGACCCCCCCGCCTGGGAGCTGGTACTACGGCTCGGGAGTGCGCGCGTGTGAGTGTGAGCGCGTGTGTCCACGCGGGGCCGCTCCATCAGCAGCCCCGGGAGGGGTTGCTAAGGAAACGGCCGCTTGGCAACGGGCTGGGATCCTGGGGGCTCGGGCTGCCCGGCGGCGGCGGCGGCGGCTCGGCCTGCCCCTGCTCCCTCCTCCGGCGCGGCTCCTCCTCCTCCTCCGCCCCCCGCCCCCCGCCCCCCGCCGCCGTGGCCGTGCGCCCCTCATTCTCCGCGCGCCGCGCTCCTCGCTGGATGCTGTGCCAGCCTGCCCGCGGCTAGCCCCACGCCCGACGCGGCCCGCCCCGGAGCGGGACCCGGAGGGTGGCGGCCAGGGGGGGCGCCGGGGCGGCCGGGGCACCGCGGGGGCCCACCCGACCACCCCCCGAGCCAGCCATCGCCCCGCCACCGGCGGGACCCCCCCCCCCCCCGCGCACACAGGCGCGCGCGCGCGCACACACGCGCCCTCGCACACGCACACACACACACACGCACACACTCACAGCCCCGGCAAACTGTGGAGCGGCGGAGCGGCGCCGGGCTCCGGGGAAGGAGGACTCGCGAGCGCCAGGGGGTGGGCGGGCATGGACATGATGCTGCTGGTGCAGGGAGCCTGCTGCTCGAACCAGTGGCTGGCCGCCGTGCTGCTGAGCCTCTGCTGCCTGCTGCCTTCCTGCCTCCCGGCCGGGCCCAGCATGGACTTGCCCTGGCCGGCCGTGGACAACCTGCTAGTCCGCAAGGGGGACACGGCGGTGCTTAGGTAGGACCGGCCCCGGCCCCCCCCCCCCACTGGTCCCCTCCTCGGGGGACCCCGGCCCCCTCCCCCAGCCCCTGCGCCCCCGGGGAGGCAGCTGGGAGCGAGCCCCGGGCTGGCAGCCCGCAGCCAGGCGCCCCAGGACAGCTCTCCGACTCGGACCCGGGCCGAGCCAGGAGGACGGGCGCCCCGGGCTCGCCGGCCCCGGGCCCGGCTCGGCTCGGACTCTGCCAAGTTGGGCAGCCCGCCTGCAGGAGCTCCGGGAGCCAAAGCGCTCGCTCCTTCTCGCCCTCCCTCCCCGGCGCCCTTCTCTGCCCCTTGGCCTTGGTCGCCCCGGCCTCTGCCCTCTGCCCCCCCCCCCCCCCCCCCCCGCTCCCGGCCGCTCCTCCCTGCTGCCTCTCTTTTCCCTCTCGTGTCTCCGGCTCTCTCCGCCTCGCTCACTTTTGCCCTCTCTCTCCCACTTTGCCCACCTCCCTCCTGCCCTCCTCGCCATCCCCCCTTGGCCCTCTCGGGCAGCCTCTTGGCCGCGCTGTCCCCGGGCTTCTCCCCGGTGCCCCGCTCCCGCTGCCCTCTCCTTGCCCTCGCACCACCCATATTCCTCGACACTCTGCCCTTCCTCACGAGCGCCGTGGCCAGGAGGCTCGGCTGCTGGCTTAGCTCGTTACCTTTTCCCAGAAAGCCCCTGCCCCCCCCGGGGGGCAACTCTCTCCAGTAGATTTCTGGCACACGCCCCCCCCCACACACACACACACACTGGAACGCACTTTTGCACTTCTCAGCAGCCCCTTTGCAATCCCAGGCACATGGCCTTTCACCGTTCACGCACATCCCTGCGTTCTCACTCAGGACGATCCCCAGCATATTCGCCTGCGACTCTCCCCGTCTCCCTCCCTCCCCCCTTTCCGCCCTCCCTGCACACCTCTGCACCCCGCTTCTCTCCCTGCACCTTCCCGCTTGCCCTCCCTGCCTCCCTGTCTCTCCTCCACTGTCCTCATCAGCTCCCCAGCGGAAGTGGCTTGTCACCAGTGAGCACCAAGAGCCCAGGTTTTGCCTTAAACAGAATGAACTAGTGAAAGATCTTTCTTCATGTGGGAGGACGGCAGTGGATGCTCCAGGGGCGTTCAGACTTCGCTGAGGCTGAGCAGCCCTCCCTGAACCTTCCCTGCCCAGCAACAGCGAGTCTCCCGCTCTGTGGCTCCAGCGGGTAGATGGCTCGGATCTGCCTTCCGAAGCCCCTTCTTGTCCAATGAGCGTTAGAGAGCTTAGGGATGTGCACTGCACATGTAGACGGGATGCACAAAGTGAAGCGCACTGAATGTTTTATAATACTGAGTAGACTTTGCCATTTATTGTTGTGGGTGTGGCGTGTGACTTCTCTTTTCAGCAACCTCTCAGGAAGACCAGATGTATAAGGAAAATGGATGTCTGCCCTTGTTCTGGGCATCTGGAATATATTTGAACAGTCATTTTGCTAACTCTGCTGTGAACTTAGACTAGTAAGCAGATTGCAGACAGAATTCTATTTGGGGATAACGAAGCAAAAGATTCCTTTTTATTGGCAGTCACAATTCACATCCCATTTTAAGAGAGCCAGGTTGCAGAGGGTTTGCATGATACCCATATTTGCCTCCTGGGGAAGAAGTTTCTTTTAAGAAGTTTGGACATCTGTGGTGTGCTCCCCAGAAGGATGCTCTATGTCCATAGAGATGGGTCATGGGAATAGCAAGCTACATGCTTCTGGTCAAATAGGGTTATCTTATCATGAAGTATGCTCAATCATTCATGTTTCTCGTTTGAAACATAGCATAACTGGGGGATGAGGCTTCTGGATGAACAAGACAAGTGGTCTGTGACCTCTGAGGCCCTGGGTTATGACACCAGGAGAGGCATTTCTGTTTTCATTCTTTTCTAGCCGTGATGTTTATACTAGCTTTGGACACATTAATGTCCCAGTGTTGGGGAACCTTGGATGCTTCAGGGTTGCCGCTTGGTGCAAAATGAATCCAGCTGGAGTGCCCTGCAATAATCTCCTGGTTTTCTATGGCTTCAGCCCACTCCTTTCCCCTTTTGAAAGCTCTCTCTTTGGTGGGATATTTTACAGCCTCAGCTTTTTGTTTTGTTTTTAATGGGAATAATCGCCACCTAATGATGTTACTTAGTAAAAGGATTTAAAAGAAAAAAAAAAAGAATAAATAGATGCATTTGCTGCCCTTCTAACCAAGCACAGGAGCAAGACTACTTTATTCTCTAGACAATTGGTCTGTACAGTATCCTACAGGCCTCTGGGGAGAGCTCTGGGTTTGGCATCCTTCATATTCCTCATGGATAGAGAAATGTATTGAAATAGCTTATTCTTGTGAAGTTTTTCCTCGTTTCCTTAATTGCTAAAATGAACCCATTGACTGTCCTAAACTGCTCTCATTTGGGAGAAGCTGCTGTTTGGGCCTTCTACCCTAAGCTTCAAGGGAAGGTGTTTGATTAATATCATTGAATGGCCACACTTTTCTCCTAGACTCAGATTCCATAGCTAGAGTGCCTGGTTTTAATTTCAGGGACTTCAAATTAGGTTGAATTTAGTCTCTAATGACAAGGAAAATGCGTTTGTCTCCCTTCCCCGACTCTCCTTTTCCCTGCCTCCTCACTACATGGTTCCAGGGACAGTGAAGTTTGTGATGAAACCATATCCATATCTATACCAAATAATAGGTCTATTTAAACATATGCACTTGTATATGTTTTTCAGACAAGAAAACAGCTCATGTGATAAGTTGTATTTTAATGTTTGGGGCCTCAAACAGAAAAACAATCTTTTAGGGCTGCTGACTTCGTAATGCACTTCCATGAGACCACACATTTCAGACCAGATGCTCATTTTCATCTCCCAAATGACGAGATACATTTGGGGAGAGAGAATGATATTAGGGATCACAAGACTTTTCATTGCTCTTTCGTTCGACTCATAAAGCCACAAGAAAAGCCCTGTTAGAATAAAATATGAGAACCACTGATTTCAGCTCTCTTATTTTGAAGGGCTGTCATGTGGATTTAAGGCAATGAAGAACCTTTCAGGAAATTCTCTTTTATCTTTTCAATATCTTGAACATGTTCTCCTGACCCCATCGGCATAATAAAATAACATATAAAATGCAAAAGTCTCTATTGCTAAAACGAACATAATCCATTGCCAAAACTTCGAAGGGTGCATTGAAGAGATCTGGGCCTCCTAATGATCATGGATTTAATGAGGCAGCAGTGCACTAGGAGATATCTTTTGACATTTTCCCCCTGCAGGAAACTTGGGATTTGGAGGAATCTGTGTCCATCTAGAAGACATTTGAAATGGCTATCAACATTTAAAAATATGTTTCCATTAGCTTGTTAAATAATAGAAATGGGGTACAATGATGTGGATATATGCTCAGTTGAGGTAAATGAAAAACTATTTATCTATTGAACGGTTAGGTTTTTTTTTTTTTCCCGTCGTCATACTGATCTTTCTCCTATGAGACACACAGAATGCAGAATAAAGGTAAGTGATGATATCTGAGACCTGATTGATCACTCCACAGTCGCCTCTGGGAGATTTAGAAAGCCAATGGAAACTTTGCTCCAATCAGGTTTCCTGTTGCTTCTTCAGCTCCTAGAATGTGAAGATGGGAGAACAAGGGAGACGTGGTCAGAAAAGAGATAAATACACAGAGATGGCTCCAAATATGATCCATCTCATCTACACACGTATGCCCCTCCCCCTCCATAGGCAGACCATTCCAGGATGCCATGATTTCCATCTATCTACTTCTCTTAGATGAATAGCCACTCCAAAGATATTATTTATCTTGTGTTTTCTTTACTTTGGAATTTGACTTGACTGTTTATCTTAACTGTGAAAACACCTAGGGCTTAAAGGATTCTTATTTCATTTTTAGGTGAAGGTTGCTATGCTTAGTTGGGTAAATTTGGACAATTATATAAAATTCATAGCCATCTGAGTGTAGTTGAAGCATGATTAAACCAAAATGATGGTGACTGGCTATATTTCGTTAACTTCAAAGAATCATGGGGAATAAATGGATTGACTTCTTGAGCAAAAATGGTACATAAAGTATCATGAAATTCAGCTTGGAAGGAGGGTCAAGCTTCTCTCTCTTTGGAACAGGTCTTTTGATTAGTAATAGAAGAAATAGCATTTATTTAAGTTGTGAAGGTTTACAAAGGACAAATAAATTATTGCAAATGAGCTTCAGAATACCTCTAAAAGGTGGATCCTATCATAATTCTCATTTTAGAAATGAGGAAATGAGACTGAGCAGATGTTTAAGATTTCACAGTCATGAAGTTTCTGGGGTAGGATTTGAATTCAAGTCTTCCTAAGTCAAGCACTCTTACACTATGCATGACTCACTTAGGAGGGATGGGGAGGGGGAATTTTCAACCTCCAGAAGATGAATTTTGCTTCTTCTCTATTGAACCTGCTTTTCCATGTTCCAGGGCTCTCAGTCTAGTTTTGGGGACACACTCAGGATGTGTCCCTTTCTTACCAAGTTACCACATGGAGGCAAAGTTGACTGTGCATTACCAGCAAACAATCAGACTCTCTTAGCAGAAGTCAATTATGCGTCACTGTGTCATTTCAAATTTTCTTGAAAGGAATAAAAAGAAAAGGGAAAAATGCCACTGACAAAAACCAGCCTTTTTTTGCACAATGAGTGAAAAAAAAAAACCTGAAGGCTTCATTTTAAAGCATCTTGGAAGAGGCGACTAAAACATAATTTCGATGACTTGATATTTCAGAAATAATTTGATGAGATCATGCTGAACATATATACATGTATGTGTGTATATTATAACTATATTAAAATACTAATCCATATTAACATGACTAAAATAGTATTTTTAGAGATTATATTGGATACTCTATTCTTTATTTCAGAGAATCTTTAGCCTCATTCAAAGAGGCAGCTAGTAGGCCAGTAGGTAGCATATTGGACCTAGATTCAGAAAAACCTAAACTCAAATCTGGTCTATAATTTTTATTAGTTGTATGACTGTGGTCAAGTCATTTAATCTTGTTTGCTTCAGTTTCCTCATCTATAAAATCAGAATAATAATAGCATCTAAATCCCAGTGTTTTTGTGAGGATCAAATGAGATATTTGTAAAATGTTAACACATTGTGGGCATCATATTAATACTCATTATCTTTCCCTTCACCTTCCCTCCCAATACCCCCCCATAAAGAAAAACAACAAAGCTAAGGTGCCACCTAAGCAGAGGGGGGATTTCTCTATCCCTCCAGGTATTTATCAGTGTTCTCTTGCTCTTGAAATCAATCCATATTGCTTTTTACATAATTTATATTTACTTATCTGTGTGTTTGCCTAGTAGAATAGTGGCTCTATGAAGGCAGGAACTACTCATTGTGCTCTTTTTTAGCTCCAATGTCTAGTCCAATGCGTGAAAATAGCAGACTTTGAATAAATGCTTATGGAATTCACGTGAATTGAGTTGAATTTTACCCTGACAACGTTGCCAAACATTTTGATAATCTTCTCTCATTCTGGCTTTTTTCTCATTGAGTATTGATATTGCAGCTTTCTTCTCAATCATAATTCAACATATTCAATCTGCTTTTTGTACTTAGTGAAGAGAAATGAGGTTCTTTTCTTAAGTTTAACATTGGTTCTTCAATCAACAAACTGGAAGACATGAACTCAGTCATTTGAAGGCAGAATAGGGCTGGATGACATATGCCAAACCAGGGAAAAGGTGATGACTTCCTCAACTACTGCTCTCCTAGTACTACTGACACATTTGGGGTATGGGGGACAGAGAGTACAAAGGCTCTCAAGCCTATGTAATCACTGAGAAGGTGATGTTGCCAGTTCAGAGATTATGTGCAGGAAGCCTGGAAAGGAAGGAAGGCCAGAAAGAAAGGCAGATTTTGTGGATGGTATTTCTTTGAGAGTCCCCAGAAGCGGATGTAAGAGTTGGAAATTATATTAGGTTACAGGCATTAATAAAAGTTCCTTTTTAAAAATGACTTTGGGAGGTATTCCACAAACACAATTGTAGTACCCATATTCTTCCTTATTTTATTACTTTTTTAGTGTTTCATATTCTGTTCCCTCAAATTTGGACATTTATATATTTCCTACTGATATGTACCTTGATACTATCAGTGTTCATCCTAGAATATGAGAAATCAGACTCAGCAGTAAAAAGTGGTGCCCAATTATTTTGACTATTTCATGAGTTGATAGATATTTTATTGATTCTCGTGTCACCAAAGGTATCCGTCTTTAGTATTGAAATAATCTCATAGAATAGACTCATAGTCCTTTCAATATTGTTCCTATTTTTAAAGCTTAAGAATCATCACTAATTTATGAAATTATAGATCTTCACATTCAGTGGTATGCAAATTGCATATCACATTGGATGGAGTCCAAATAGTGCAGCTTCATAGACCAAGTGCTTCTTTTCATATTGTGACCTTTCACATGGCATGTTTGGGTCCTATTTTTGTTTTAAAAGGAGACAATCTTATTTGTAACTTTATCCTGCACCCCCTTCCACTTTTTAAAAATCTATTCTCTTTACTGCAATGACTATAAGTCATTGGGGCTATATATAATGACTATGACCTAGAAGTGATTTAATGAATAGTCTCAATTCTTAGAAAACCTAGAATGGGGTGAAGGAGGGTTGCATGGATTCACTGAGAATTTACTAGGGTATCTACACCTAGTAAGTAGTAACAGTGATAGTCACTGATTGGGAGTGAGCAAAGGATCCTATCATTGGTGCTTAAAAGGAGATGTAAGTAAGCTGAATAAAGATTGACAAACTGGGCTTTTGGTCTGTTTCACTTGAGGCAAAACAAAACTAAGACCTCCAAAAGTTTTAAAGGAATTGTGATGTGTGATGACACTTGTTTCTATGTAGTAATAAATGTAAGATCATTTTAATAAGACATCAAAAATGGTCCAAGTTCTCCAACTCTATTAGAAAAGAAAGCACCAAAAGTTGTAAAGCATTTTCCAGGAACAGTATATTGAGAAGACTTTGATAGCTTAATGTTTTTTTGTGATTTGACAAAAAATAGAATAAAATTATTTCTGTAAATATGTTAACAAAATATGAATAAAATTACTGTATTCTATTGTTTTATGGAAATTACTAGATGTGTCTTTTTTAAAAAAAATTTCTTAGTATCCTGAGTGGTTTATCAAAGTGTATAGTTCTCAATGAAGGACCCAACCTGAAAATAATCCCTTTATCAATATGTATATATATATGTATGTGCATGGATGTGTATATATATATATATATATATATATATATATATGCCCAACCTAAATATAATCCCTTTATAAATATATCTATACCTGTATCAACATATCTGAATTTTATCACAAGAGCTTTTGCATGCCCACTCTTCCAACATCTCTTCCAGATTTGACTTGTCATCTCACATCACTTAGATTCCCCAAGGCTTCTACCTTTCTCTTCTTCGGGTTCTTTTCTACCATATTTTTTATCTGAAAGAGAATAAAAGTTGCCACTTTTCCTTTTCTTTTCCATTTCCTAAAACAGTGCCTTTTCTTAGTTTGGGATGGGTTTATGTATATTATTTCCACCTTAAATGCCAGCAAAAATGAAACAAAACATTTACTTAAAAAAGAAAATAAAAGTTTAAAAGTTATAGATTTCTGAAAAGCCATTTTTTTACATAAATATTTCTAGGACTTGGGAACTGCCTCATCCTGGATTACTTTTCCCTTACCCTTGTTGACTCTATCCTTCAGCTGATGCAATTTGTTCATTCTAACTACAAATTAAACCACTTTCCCAGATTTCCAGATTTTCAGCATAAGGTAGATTTCATAGGTAAGTGAATCTTTTAGATCTTTTAGATCTTTTTGTGCACGACATTATTTCTTTCTGGGATATTCCTGCTTTCAAAAAGTCCTAGTCAGTAAGTCAACAAATAGATGAATCCATGTTTTCTTTTCTAGGAGCCAAGAATTGTTAACAAGAGATTCCAAGAAACATGAAAATTGCCTCTGCCCCAAAATTGGTTTCATTGTAATGGGGAGAGGCAATCTACAACTAATGAGGTCACAATTCCTTATAGAGGCAAAGGAGAAGGGCAAGACCAGCAAGGGCCAGATCAGCAGAGAGGGAGATGTGAGCTGAGCTTTGAAGAATTCAGAAATAAGAGTTGGAGGCAAGGGGCTGACACATTTAGGATATGGGGCACAGATAGTACAAAGACTCTTAGACCTAAACCTGAGCTTACATAATTTCTGGGAAGGTGATGTTGCCAGGTCAGAGATTTTATAGAAGAAGTCTGGGAAAGAAGGAAGGGTAACGTTAACAAGAAATTTAGATGCCAAATGGAGTTTATGTTTGAACCTTCAGGTGACAGTAGGGCTTGTGGAGGGGAAGGGAACTCAGTGATATGATTTGATTTATGTTTTGGTGAAATTCCTTTGTCCATCAGTCCTCAAAAACAGGCTTCAGTCTCTTCTACTGCCTTCCACTTAGCACTTTCAAGTTCTCCTCCCTGCTGACTTCTTGATGAAGGTACTTCCAAAGAGATCTCAGGCATGTTTTCCCGTTGAAGTCCTTCCTGAAGGATCCATCATCTCTTTAACCTCCCAGGGAAGTTTGAAAATTCAAATTTGCCTTTGAAGTAACTCCTCTTTCTTCTAGTGGGTTGCTTATATCCTATACTTAAAGTAGGTTGGCCTCTTCAAGGGCCCTAAGGCTTGGTCCCTAAGGCTTAGCTTACCTTATGAGATAGCATGGACCATAGTACCATGATCCTCTTTCAGAAAGGCTCTCAGCAGACTGAACTACTCCTTCAATTGCAAAGTTTGCATCTTTAAAGGGAGAGATTTGATTTAATGAAAATAGTATTCTAGTACATAGGTTCTTAACTTTGTGTGTGTGTGTGTGTGTGTGTGTGTGTGTGTGTGTGTGTGTGAGAGAGAGAGAGAGAGAGAGAGAGAGAGAGAGAGAGAGAGAGAGAGAGAGAGACCGAACCCTTTTGCCTATCTGGTGAAGCTTTTGTCCTTTTTCAGAGGGATATTATATTTTTTGCACTTTACATTTATTTATTTATTTATTTGTTTATTTTGAATTTTACCATTTCCCCCCTAATCTTGCTTCCCTACTCCCACCCTCCACAGAAGGCAGTCTGTTAGTCTTTACATTGTTTCCATGGTATAGATATAAGCTGAATGTGATGAGAGAGAAATCATATCCTTAAGGGAAAAAAATAAAGTATAAGAGATAGCAAAATTATTACATGATAACTTTTAAAAGAAATTAAAGGCAACAGTCTTTAGTCTTTGTTCAAACCCCACAATTCTTTCTTTGGATACAGATAGTATTCTCCATTACAGATACCCCAAAATCATGCCTGACTATTGCACTGATGGAATGAGCAGGTCCATTAAGGTTGATCATCACGCCCCTATTGCTGTTAGGGTGTACAGTGTTCAGAGGGATATTTCAAAATACATAAAGATACAGAAGGAATAAAAAGTAAACAAATTGAATTAAAATATAGATTTTAAATAAAACAAAAAAAATCATGAACCCCAGGATAAGAATCTCTCTTATTAAGAACTAGATTTTAGTCTCTTTTAATACTAACCTTGTGAATTTGATCAAACTACCTTTTCTTCTAGGTTTCCTTATCTGCAAAATGCAGGGGGTTTGTCTGGTGAGTCACTATGGTCTCTGAACTTCAGTATCCAGTTATCGCCCATTATTTTTATTCTTCTGAACTGAGAAACTATAGAACTGAGATAATTGACAGATTCTGAGCAGAGTGAATAACCAAGTATTCCATTACCAATTCCACCCACTTCCTGGTGTATCATTTTATGAGTCATCCTTAGGTGGACCTTTCCTGCTTCCCCCTGTCCCTGGTGGTTTTCCTATTACAGATATGGGGATATTTTATTCTTTCCAGTTTGGATGTTCCTTCTATCAGTTGAAATGACAAGAATGGCAATCAGAAGATTAGAAGATGAGCTAAAAAGAATACTTTAGAGCAGAGGCACTAAATTAACACAACTCAAGTTTAGCTTGAGCCAAAATATATCATCATTAGGAAATATTTATCAAAATACATTTCAAAATACGATTTATCATAGATAATGTTAATATGTAGTTTTCTAAGTCACTAGCCAACCCAAAGGGATCTTTATATATGGTTGAGTGGCCCCTGTTTCTATTAGCGTTTGATGCCATGGCTTTAGAAGATATGACATTAAATAACTTCTTTGTTTAGATAAAGAAAACAAGACATGGCACAGTGACTTTTCCAAGCTCATAGTGCTGATACATGTCTGAGGTAGGAAATGAACATAAGTTTTCTTGACTTCAAACCCAGTGTCCTATTGATTATAGCATGCTTTCTGAATCACTATTGCCACCAAGATTATTACTTCATAAATTACCTTTTCTAAGAGGTTTAAATATAATTATTATATACATATAGATAGATGTGCTATATATACGAACATATGAAATGCTTTATAATAACAGCATTAAAAACTAATCCTTCCCACAAAGATAGAAGGATCAGTTTCACAAAGGACTAAAGATACAATTTCTTATTATAAACCAGAGTTACATTTTATCTTTTGGGGGAATTTGGATAGCTTTTCCCCATCTCTCCTCTGATGAGAAAGATTTGGTAAGCTTAATGAAGCATAGCATGTTCCATATATTGTCCAATATTATACATTTTATTATATTTCACAGTAGAATAAGTTGAGGAAGAAGTCATGCATATTGGTTGAAAACCATGAACTGGAAGTGAATTCTAGTCTTTGATCTCTACACTCACCCCAGTGCTAATTTTATGATAATCTTTTCTCTAGTTGCCATGAAACTTTCTAAATAGAATCATGTTCATGCTTTTGGGGGTTTTTTCCCCTTCTCCTTTGAGAACAGTCATCTGAAATGTGGTTGATGATGATGTTTGTCCTTCCTTCTCAAAGAAAACTAACATGAGGGAGATGATGCCCTGGAAAGCACAAATTGGATTTTAGTGAATTGGGGGTGGTGGTGGCTGTGCTAAGTTATCATCATCACTCTCTCCTCCAGAGTCATCTGCCTCTTGTGGTCAGAATGAATCAGTATGACTGGAGATGAACCTAGATGTAAGGCAATTAGGGATAAATCACTTGCCCAAGATCACACAACTAGAAAGTGTCAAATGTCTGAGAGACTAGATTCAAATTTCCATTCTCCTGACTCCAGAGCCAGTATTCTGTCTACCACACCACCTAACTACCTCATCCAAAAAAAAAGTGATTTAAAATCACACAAATGTTATTACCTGATAGGTGTGATGTCAAATCAATTTCTGCATTGGGAGGTCATTTGGTTTAGATCATCTCAATAAGCCAATGGAACTCAAACAATCTGTCACATTATAGAAATTGTCAGGGCTAATTTTTCATATTATTTATGAATTTGTTACTGCATTGACTTGAATCCTCTTTCCGCCAACACGATGACTGTCCTTTATCATAGTTGACAAACAAAATTGACCTTGTTGTGGTGTTGTGTCTAAAAAGGTCATCACTTTTTGGCAAAAATTCTCCTGATTTATCCAATTAATACTTAAAATAAGTTGAATTCAAGGATATTTACTTTACCTTCTTTTTGTAATGTTCTGTGTTGGTAATGGAGAGAGAGAGAAGAGAGAGAGAGAGAGAGAGAGAGAGAGAGAGAGAGAGAGAGAGAGAGAGAGAGAGAAAAGAAGAAGAAGAAGAAGAAGAAGAAGAAAAGTCTGCCCTCAAAATTCATACATTCTAATTTCTAATTTGTTAGCTTTGCTAGAGTCTATGCTTTCTTGAAAAGGAGTCTAGAATTGAGACTTGTCTGAACCCAAATTAGTCATAGGGATTGATCTCCACATAGAGGAGAAAATCAAAGATGTTGCCAAGTTTCTCCCAAGGATTTATAATATGCTCTTTGACATTACCCTGTGGAATTTCATGGGGAAAGTAGGTCACTGACTAAGATACTGTAGAAGATTGATCTTTTTGTGATTGGAATTCAAGGGTTGGAAGCTTCCCACAGCTTTAAAGGATACAGTTTGCAGCTTCTGTGTACAGACAGATACACTGATGGAGGATTTGTTGTTGTTGTTAAGTATTGATTGCCTATCAAAAATATTGTCATATTTTCAGAGTTGTTGAAAAGAAACCATGTCTTCAATGTTGCCTCGGCCCTTTTCCTTTATTATGTCACTTCAGTGAAACTAATTATCTGAATAATATATACATATATATTTATATTTTATATACATGCATGCAGGGAAGATGCCACTTTTGTTTGTCCAAAGGGAGTTACATATTCTATTGGCTTAAGCAATGTTGGTTAGTAAACTAGCATATCCACTGCATTCCAGTATATCATTCCCAGTGAATATAAGTTTCTTAAGGACAGAGATTTTTTTTGCCATTTTTGCTGTTTCCAGAATGTAATGAGGTGGCTAGCATATAGTACTTGTTTAATAAATTGTTGCTGATTAATTTCCCATTTTTGTCACCACCACTTTTTCTAGTCTATCAGATTTGTAGTCCTGGCATCTATCTTTCATCTGAGAGATTAAGTCACTTTTCCAGGATCACAAGGTCATTGTGGATTAGAGTTGGAACTTGAAACAACATTATGGTCACTTGGATATCATCACTAATCCACTAATTATAAATTGTCGTTTCACATTTTAATCAAATTTGCATTTTCATAATCTAAGTGTGGAGTGCTGTTGTCCACGACTATCTTGACTGACCCAGGTAGATTCTCTTTCAATGTCGCTCTTCCAGTACAAGTTGGATGGGAATACTATAGAGTGGATTCACCTTCCAATCTGAGTTTGACTACGTGGATTCTGAACTCCTCTTCAGCCCTGACATTCTTTCATAGAATGCTGACAGAAGCCAGAAGTCTTATATCATGTAGAAAATGAACTACAGCATTATAGCATCATAAATTCTGAGCTAGAAGGGGATTTAGCAACCAGAAGGTCCAAACTCCTCATTTTATAACTGATTAAACTGAGGCATGAAGAAATTTCAGTGACTTGCCTATGATCATTGGGCATGTTGGCGTGGAGGGCATCATTTGGACCCAGTGCTTCCAAACTCCACCTCCTTTGCTATATACTACCCTCCCACCCCCAGTTTCCTCTAGGCTCTGACTCAGGCATCATCTCTGTGTGTTAAAGCTGTTTTATTGAGAGTGTTTATTGTGAGGGAATATGAGAGAAGTCATAAACCATCTACTTTCAGGAAATTCCAAACCTATAATTGAATTGTTGAAGGAGCAGGTAAGTGTTGAGGGAGGCTAAGAAAAGCCTTCTGTCACTGCAGCTTTTGGATCAGAGCAGATGGGCTGTCACATTTGGGACCCATTATGGTCTTTATGCTGCTTTCTAGTGTATCCATGAATAGGGAGTTTTGTGAGAGAGATGAATATAGGCATCATTGGGACCAGAATCTTCATCTTGGAAAAAAAGGTTTTGTGTTGTAATGAGGCTGAGCTTGTCAAATAACTCTTCTAATCTCATTGAAGTCCCATTTGTGTCCACAAGAATACTTGTTAGTTAGAGAGAGAACTGCAGTTTGCAGAGCACTTTACTGAGATCACCTCATTTCCTCCATATAATAACCCTGTGAGGTAGACTAGATTGCATCATTGATAACTTGTTGGACTTGAAGTCAGGAAGACCAGGATTCAGATTTTTGCATCAGAAATCTGCTACATTTTACAATACTGCTACATTTTACACATGAAAAAACTGAGTGGGGGGGGGTTGTTGGTGGTGGTGAAGTGAGACAGCCAAGGTCATGTAGACAACATATATTAGAGACATGCTTATAGTTCCAATGTTCTAGAACTAGAAGAGACTTTCTAAGGCATCTAATTCAACCCAGACTTATTTCACATAAGTGGAAAATAGGATCTATGATACAGGTAATTTAAGTTACTTGCTTAAGGTCAAAAAGATGAGGATTTGAACCCAAGTCTTCTTACTTTGAAACAGGTCATCTTTTCCTGTACCATGTTACCTGCCATTATAAAAGGGACTCCCTTAAGAGACCTGAAGATCTTTCCAGATCTGATAGTTCTATATAAGTTTAGCCATTATTATACCCACTGTCTCCAGAGAGGAGGAAACTGAGTCTCAGAGCATTTCAATATTTTCTCCAAGGTCCCTTGCTTAAGAAGAAGCAAGGTTATATATCTAGCAGATGTCACTGATGTCAAGTCTGACACTTTAAAGATGAAGACATCAAGCTTATTCCTTTAAGGGCTAGAGTCTCCTCTCCAAATTACATGTTTAATTGCAAAGATTTTGATTTTAGTAATCTCTAGGTAGTATAATTTAAGCTTGTAGAGGTCAGGGTCGATTTCATTTTTTTGTCCCTATATCCCTTGCACAACACCTTGTACAAAGTAGCCTCTTATTAAATGATTATTAGTTTAGTTTAAATTGAATTGAATAGGCAAAGATAAGTGTTCCCCAAATAGGTGCCATTCTCAGCAAGAAGTCTATGTAGATGATAAGCTTGCATATTTTAACCAAGTGATAAGGTATTTTTTAGCCACTACTTTTTTTTAATTCTGTGCTTATCCACATTCACCATTATTAAATTCTAGCTTGGATAATTTGCTTGTGGTCATTCTCAAATTATGAAAGTAGCCTAGCTGAGATTATTGCAGCTCTACCTAGTGTCACAATTAATGGACCGGATTTCTTAAACTATTTGGCCATCACAATGATAAACCAGTGAGTTAGTAGACATAGCCCAAGGCATTGGTAACTAACTGCAATGTTTTTTTGATCAGTTGCCATTATTTTCTTTTTTTGATGATGGAAAAAGGAGAAAAAAGACTGACATTGAAAAAAGATGAATGGAATTCAAGGCAGCCAGTAAATAAATACCTATTATGTGCCAGATTCTCTGCTAAGTGCTAATGATACAAAAGCAGGCAACAGACCATCCCTGTCCTCAAGGAGCTCCCAATCTGACAGAGAAAACAATAATTATATACAAACTAAGGACTCAATAAATAGGAAATGACTATAAGACCAAAGACACTAAATTTAAGGGGGGGGGGTTGAAAGGGCTTCCTGTAGAAGATGGTACTTTATTTGGCATTTGAAAGAAGCCAGAAAAAACAGAAGGGAGGCATTCAAGGCCTGAAAAACCATTAGCAAAAATTCCCAGAGCTAAGAAATGGATGTCTCAGTCCCAGATTATCCAAGAGGGCAGAGTGATAAGATGGAAGCCTACATCATGGGGAAAAAGCTGTAAGAAGACTGGAAAGATAGAAGGGGGCTAAGTTGCACCAAATATACAACTTTGTATTTGCTCCTGGAAGTGATAAGGAGCCACAACAGTTTATTGAGTGGGATCATGACATGATCAGACCTGCGTTTTAGCAAAATCACTTTAGCCGCTAAATGGAGGATGGTTGAAGTGGGAAATGACAGGAGGCAGGCAGATCCTTTCCAGAGCAGCTACTGCAGTTGATGGGCGTTGAGGTCTTTCACCAGATTGCGCGGAGTATCAGGAGAGAGAAGGGGGAATATTTGAGAGATGTCACAAAGATAGCCCTTCACATCAGCTTGGATATGGGGTGGGGTGGGGGCATAGGAAATGAGACATAGTGAGGAATCAGGCATGACTCCTAGGTTTTGAGCTTGAAGGGACTGGGAGGAAATTGTTGTCCTCTACAATAATAGGCTGGCTAAGGGAGGATAGATGATGAGGTTCATTTTGGACATGTTGATTTTAATATATCTGCTGGACATTCAATTTGAAATAGATGTATGAAAGGCAGTTAGAAATGTGAGATTAGAGGTCAGAAAAGAGACTGGGGCAGGACCAGGAGATTTGAGAAACAGCAGAATAATACATCAAAAATGCCGAGACTCCTAGTTGAGATATAGGAAAGAGGGTAGAAAGAAGAGGGCCCAGGACAGAACCTTACAGGATACCTATTGGTGAAGAACAAGATTTGAAAGAGGATCCAGCAAAGAAGACAGACAATAGAGGTCAGTTAGACAGGAGAACCAGGAGAGAGCAGTGTTCACAAAACCAGAGAGCGAGAGAGAGAGAGAGAGAGAGAGAGAGAGAGAGAGAGAGAGAGAGAGAGAGAGAAAGAAGAGAAGAGAAGAGAAGAGAAGAGAAGAGAAGAGAAGAGAAGAGAAGAGAAGAGAAGAGAAGAGAAGAGAAGAGAAGAGAAGAGAAGAGAAGATTATCAAGGTGAAGCCAGTGATGAGCAGTGTAAAAGGCTTTATGTGTTATATGTTTGCTTGTGTTCTCAATGGATGGAGGAGGGGTAAGAGGAAGGGGGAGAAATTGAAAATCAAATTTTAAAACAATGAAGGATAATAGTGTCTGAAGTTGAGCCACTAAAGAATGAGAATTGAGAAAAGGTCATTGAATTTGGCAAGCAAGAGGTCACTGATTATTTGGAGACAGGAGTTTTAGAATTGAAAATTTGCACAATCTTGTTTTGCTTCCTAAGTCTTCCTAGCTCAAAGGTCTGTGCCTTTTCCAATACAGTTCTTCTTTAAGAAACTATATTCCTTATTATGAAAAACTGCAGACTTGTAAACCAATAATTCAAAAAATAAACAATATAAAATAATATTTAATATGAAAAACACTATATTTTCTATACAAAGGTCATAATTAGCAAAGTACTAGATTTTTCAGAAAACTGTCCAGCTTTAGAGGGTCAGAGTAAAGGTCTCAGATCTTTTCCATATAAAATAAATGTTAATTGGTACGTCTTAACAATGTAACGATATATAATGAAGATAGCACTTCTGAATCTGAAGAAGGTCCTTTTGGGGGGACAGCTTGGTGGCATAGTGGATAGAACACCGGCCCTGGAGTTAAGAGTACTTGAGTTCAAATCTGGCCTCAGACACTTATTACCTAGTTGTGTGGCCTTGGGTAAGCCACTTAATCCCATTTGCCTTGCAAAAAAAAAAAAAAAAGGAAAGAAAGCCCTCTTAAAACTCTAGCAATTCTCATAAACATGCATTTCCTAAATGAAAGGTCTCCAGGAGATCCCATGGCAGAGTGTGCAGGGGTAGCCAAAACCCAGACTTATCACCTGGGGACTGTTCCCAAGAGAATCTTGGCTTAGCAAGGTACCAATAACCACATTCATGTAATGATGAACATCTATGTAGCACCTGTGTTTTCAAAGTGCTGCACTCATCTTGTCCCTTTGATCAGAAGAAAAAGTTTAATTGGTTAATTACCTCTGTTTGCATCATCAAAAAAGGTCATCCTAAAACCTGACAATGGAAAACAAGAAATACTGGCTGGTTCCTGATTTGTACATTTCCGCATATCTCTGGATTAGATGATAGAGTCCTACTTGTGTGCACAGACACAGAATCAAATCCCTCCAAATAGTCAGTAAGAACTTCTAAACCTCCCCATTTTCTAAAATACTTTGTTTATATTCCTGACACTTCATTCAGCACTGGAAATTCTGATTCCAATTCTCAAGTTTATTATCATTGCTAGCAACAATTTAGAGATGAGAAAACTGAGCCATATAGACTTTTAAGTGACTTTCTTGGTGAAACCAGAGCAAGAATTCCAGGTTTCTGATTGGATATCAATGTATTTCCTGAACTCTGCCAATTAGAAATACAAGTCTGGTAGTAGGTCACTCAAAGAATGAATTTGGGGGGTGGGGGTGGGGAAGAAGGGGAGAGAAATTAGAGCAGAAAGTCTCCCAAGAAGGGAGTAGCATTAGGGATAGCTATACTGAACAAAAATAATGTTTGCCTCCTGTAACTTACTTATTGGTTTCTGAAATTACAGAATTAAAAATTCGTTCCTTCAGCTTAAAGTCTCTCATCACCTGAGATAATAAAAATACCCTTCCTTTCCCCCGAGAAAAAAAGAAATATGTCTGAAACGCACATTGTCAATTTTGCCCACATTCCATTGTAGTATAATGGAAAGAATCTTTGGATTGGGAGTTGGAGATAATCAAGTAATCAAGCATCTAGAGGGCTTCACAGTACACTGAGAGCCAGACTTGGAGTCAGCAAGGCCAGAATTCAAATCCAGCCTTAGACACTAGAAGTATGACTCTGGGCAGGTTGTCCATCTTCTGTCTACCTCTCGAGGTACCTCATCTGTAAAATGCAAATGAGAACTCTCTCCCAGGGTTGTTATGAGGATCAAATGAGGACATATTTGTAAAAATGCTTTGCCACATAGAAAGTGTGATAAAAATGTAAGCCATTACAATTATTATTATAGGACAGGTAGGTGGGGCAGTTCTTGGAAACAGGAAGATTCATTTTCATGAGATCAGATCTGGTCTCAGATACTTAGTAGCTTGTGTGATCCTGGGGAAGTCATTTCACTGTTTGCCTCAGTTTCCTCATCTGTAAAATGAGCTGGAGAAGGCCATGGCAAATCACTCCAGTATTTATGCCAAGAAAACCCTAAATGACATCACAGAGGGTCTGACACAAATGAACAAAATTACTATTATTGTTGTTGGTATTAGTAATAAGGCAGCAACATTTCTGTAGTAAAAATAATGATGCTGAAGCTCTTATTATGTCAGGCACTCCTTGATAAGCTTCTGTTCTATTGCTGAGAAGCAAGTTAGTGGGTGGGATGCTTCTTATTGAAATCTAACTTTCATGCTCTTGTACTATGCATCACTTTAGTCAATTTTTGAACTTTGTAAAAACTTTCATCAGCTATTCCTTAGAGCTTGAAAAGATGACATTTGTCATCTTCCCCTTAAGATCATCCAAAGAACAAGACTTTGGTACAACCACAATAATATTGATGTTAATTCTACAAGAAAAACAATCTCATGGAAATAGGTCAGAACCAAGGAAGTCCTTCTCTCTAGACCAACCCTCCCCCTCCAATCTATGAAACTGGTAGAAATGGTGGCACATGAGATGTAAAATGAAAGTGATCATCTGCTTAATATTAAAAGTAAACATTCATTATTCAAATTTCCCATAACCAAAAAATTTCAATAATTAAATTTTAAATGATATGTTTATGTTTGTAGCGCACATATATATATATATATATATATTTCTGAAGTTATTTAAGCTAGACTAAGATTTTTGAAGCATGATGTTTGTTTATGTATCAGATGAGTAACAAGACACTTAACCACAATGGATCTTGGTTTCCTCAATAGCAAAATTAAGGAATTAGATGATCTCTTTAGTCCTTTTCATCTCTCTTTTAGATCCTCTGCCTGTGAAAGGGCATGAAAGGCTGGGGAAAATTGTCAATAAGGGTGAACGTTGCATCTGCTCTTTCAATGAATAACTGCCACCCCAGGCTCCCTGTAGAATTGTCCTTATCCTATCCTAGCCCTTGGCATAAGCCAACAGTACTTTATAAAGACTGGGATGTGGATGCTATCAGATGCCGCTTGAATGTGGTCACATGGCCTCAGCTTGGGACATTGAAGAGGTAGGGTGTCTATTCTCAGAATGGTTTCTAAGTTTTATCAAGCTCTGGAGCCTGCCAGATGCCTTTGATGCTACTCAACCTCCAGCTGGCTTTTGACTTGGCTCCACGTCCACTTTCTCTTTGGAGAGGAGGGTGAAGTACAGGAGGGATTTGGCAAGGTTGGGCACATTAAATGTTGCTCTTTTGAATAAGTGCCAGGACATCATACCTTCCAAATCACCAGGATTTCGCTCAAATTAAGG
This sequence comes from Macrotis lagotis, assembly GCF_037893015.1. Lineage (NCBI taxonomy): Eukaryota > Metazoa > Chordata > Mammalia > Peramelemorphia > Peramelidae > Macrotis > Macrotis lagotis. The sequence continues at coordinate 6,167,037 of NC_133659.1, forward strand.
AAGAGGCTTATAACCTCTTCCAGTCAGGGACAAAATTGCTCTCTGCTGAATTTCACCAAGAAGTCTGGATCCAGGTCCAGATCACATGTCCCACAACCAGTTTCTTTTTAAAACAACCCACATCTCCCCAGAGTCTATAAAGCTTTGGCTGATTTCGATAATGAAGGGAAATGTGAACTGTCGTGTCTTCGTAACCCCTTCCGCAGAGAACAGCTTGAATGGAGGCATTCAATCATGGATCTGAGAAATGAAAACTAGAGGACAAGGGCTGATGGGCTTTGTGTATGTCTTTAAGAACATGGGAAAACTAAATGGATAAATCACCTGAGATTACTGCTTCTTCAGCTGACTGACGGATTGTCGAGTCCAGAGAGTGCCGTTATATTAGAGAATGCTTAGTTATGATCATTCAGAATCACCTTCTGTTTAGATGAAAATCCTAATTAGGTGACTGAAAAAAATATAAGGGCTAGTTGACCTTTAGAAAAAGTTTTATAGTTTTCAAAGTGCTTTTTCTCAAAACTATATGAGGTAAATGATGTGCTTTAATGACCCACATATTATGGCTGTAGAAACTGAGGCAGCATTCCATGGAGAAAAGAGTACTGGATTTGGAATTTGGCTGGAGTCCTAGTTTTGCTACTTACATTTAGAAAGTTGGGTCTGTTCTTTCTCCTCTCTTTTTCATCTGTTAAAAAAAAGCAAAAGGTAGTAGTACTTAATAGCTTGTCGGATTCCTACCAGCTCAAAATCTTTGATTCTGTGCCTTTCTTGATCCTGGTCTCATGACTAGTAAATATCAAAGGTAAGACTAAACAAATTTCTTTGGATAATCTCATATTTTTTCTCTTTTCACCCCAGTCTCATCACAGCCTTACCTTCCTTAAGGTAACTTTAATATGAAATGTCTTGCAAGTGATACAGAACTACTTAACATGAGAAAACAATTTAGAGTTAGAAATGACCGTAGCAGAAATATGGATCAAGCCTGTGCTCTGCCTAGAGATATCCCAGTTTCATCAAATTTGGGTCTTATTCATTTGAGAAGATCAAAGCAGTAGAGTTCAATAATGATTCTAACCTGAACTAGACAATTCTCCAAATTATAAACTATGAGAATTAACAGGATGATCTATTCCAATTCATTCACAAGCTGAATCCTCACTAAATGTAAACAAGGGGTCATTCAGCTCCAATTGAAGGTCTCCAGTGAGGGGAAACCAAACACTTCTAGAAGCAAGACCATCTACTTCAGGACAGCTTTCAGCTATAAAGTTATCCATCCTCCTCTTTGATCTAAATGAAGATTCTGTCTACTCCTCCTAAAATCCATTTGGATTTAAAGAAAACTTTAGGTTTTATAGAATAACTTTATATATCAGAAATCAGTGAGTTATGTCATGAGGACATTGTCCAAAGTAGATAGAATGAGACTGAAGCACATAGAAAGTCAGTGATTTGCCAGAGGCAAACACACAGTTATTAGGTACCAATCACGACTCAGACCTGTGTCTGACACACTGTGCATTACTTTTATTCACTCAGATACCTGAATCACATGGAGTCTTCCCTGAGATAGGAGCCCACTCACCCTCATTTGTATCAGAGGTATTTTGCATTCTTGTGTAAGCTTCTGAATTCCTAGGTGTGAAATTTGTTCAGACCGAAATTACATATTGCTCTTTGAGTAATGGCTAGCTTCCCTTCTTGAGTACAGGTTGTGGTGTGACATTATGGTCCATACATCATTGGTATAAATCAATGAATTCCAAAAGTTCCTTTTCCTTTCTCATAAGAAGTTTGTCATCCATCACTGATGTTTGTTTGGTTGAAATTGGTTCATGTGGCTTGTCTTCTCCTTTCTCCATGCATTCATTCTAAAATATAGTGACCCTATTTGTTTCCTGAAGCAAAGCACATGATTTGTCACTTTAATTACTGCCTTGTGTATTTATAGGCAGAATCATAGAACTTTGAATTGGGAAGGGACTTCAATGACTACCTTGCTTGTGGAATGACCAAGAAAGAATTTCTCTATAACTGATCTGACTCAAGGCTTTTTTGAAGACCAGAAAGGAGAAAGAATTCCTTCCTCCCTTACCGTCTCTTCTTTCTTTTATGTAATTCATTATTAGAAAGGTTTTGTTGTTGCTGTTTATTTTTCCTTGCCGTTCATCTAGGTTATCTCTCTACAATTTCCACCATCTGGTTCTTGATTCTGCCCTTAGAAAACAACAGAAGAAGGTTAACTCTTCTTTCACAGGTCATCCCTTCAAATACTGAAGACAGCTCAATATCTTGCCTCCAATCTATTCTCTTCTAGAAGTGAAGCATCAGTGAGTAATCAATCCCCACCACACGTGCCTACACTTGTGGATATGATGCATGAGCTATGGCTATGATGCTGTTTTTCCTTCATTCTCAAAGACCAGAGGACAGGGAGGGCATGCTACAACAAGCTCATGGATCGGATTTCAGTGAGAGGGGTCAGCAGCCTCAGTTTCTCCTCCGGAATCATCTGGATTCAGGTGCCAGATATGGATCGGGACAACTGGGGATGGATGTGAGGGCGCCAGGGGACGTGGCTTGGTCAGGGTGACCGGCCTGAGGCCAGATTCGAGCTCCTGTTCTCCCAGAGTCCTCCCGACTGCAAGGCCAATGCTCTGGGCCACTTCACTGCCCGATGGGTGCCCTCTGAAGATGAAGACGACGGGGGCTTCCCGCCTTTCCCGTACCCGGGGGTAAAACAGGCAAAGGCGCCCGCACGTGCCTCCCCGGGTCCCTCCACGGTCCTGGCTCTGGCCTTCCTGGGGCGCTGGGCAGGCTGCCCGAGCCGGTGCCAGCCCGCGTGCTGCGGGCACCGCCTCCTGCTCGGGGAGCCTCGGGAGCCTGCTCTGTGCCCGCCGCCTGGGCGGCCGCGCTTCCTTCGGCCCCGGCTCCCTTCTTCACAGAGGCTGCGGCCCGCGGCCCCGCCCGCCCAGCTCCGGGCATCCCTGCGCCCATTTGCCCTTTTCACTTTCCTTCTTTGTTCCTGTGGGGCCCGAGGGGAGCCCCGACCCGAAGCGCTTCGGCGCCGCCCCGCAGGCTGGGGGGGGGGTGACACTTCCGGCCCCCCGGCCCCGAGGCGCCCCCAGAGCGACCCTGCAGCCGCGAGGGACGGGCGTCGGGCCGGGCCTGGGCCCTCGGCCAGGTGAGTGAGCCCCGGCGGGCCGGGCGAGGCCTGCCAGGCTGAGGGCCGCGGGCGGGCGGCACGGCCCCGGCCCCGGCCCCGGCCCCGGCCCCGGCCTCGCCCAGCGCGGATCCGTGACTCGGGGGCCGGAGCCGGTGGGGCGGCCGCGCCGCGGTGCCGCTCCGGTCTCTCCCCAGAGATGCGGGTGGTCTCCGGCCCAGGCCCGGCCAGGCCCGGCCCGCAGGAGACGGCGCCCTCGGGGCCGGAGCCAGAGGGCCCGGGCCCGGGGGCGCTGGAGGGGCCCGGGGGTGCTGGAGGGGCCTGGGCCGCGGGGGCGCTGGAGGGGCCCGGGGGTGGTGGAGGGGCCCGGGGGTGGTGGAGGGGCCCGGGCCCGGGGGCGCTGGAGGGGCCCGGGGGTGGTGGAGGGGCCCGGGGGTGGTGGAGGGGCCCGGGGGTGGTGGAGGGGCCCGGGGGTGGTGGAGGGGCCCGGGGGTTGTGGAGGGGCCCGGGGGCGGTGGAGGGGCCCGGGGGCGCTGGAGGGGCCCGGGCCGCGGGCCTCCGGTCCGGGCCTCGTCCCCAGATTGTGACCGGAGGGCGGGGGAGGGCCCTGGCTCGGGCTCCGGAGTTGCTGCCGGGCGCCTCCGCAGGGCCTGGGCGGCCGGGCGGGCCGGGCCGGGCCGGGCCCCGCAGAGCTGGCCGCCGCCGCTGCCTCTCTCCCGATGGCAGCGCCGCCCTGGCAGCCCCCGGGAGCAGAGCAGCGGCGGCGGAGCCTGGCCAGGGCGGGGCGGCCACGCGGGATGCCAGGCTGCCGTTCCCGCCTCGCGCTGCCTTACGGGTTTGTTACAAACCACAAACAGAGCATCCATAAACTTACACATATTTATTTACAAGGACGAGGGCAGACTTTAGCAGAAACCAAAGCAAAACAAATTATGGCCCATTTGCTACCTTTTTTGATTTTTAAACAGTTTTCCTGCGTGTATGTGAGATCAGGTGGTCACTCGAGGACTCTTCCACGTGCCCCCGGTTTTCCTTGCTTTGCTTTGTTTCCTGAGCCTCGCGGACGCGGGAGTTTATGGGGAATGGCATTTTGCATGGTCAGAGCCGGTGGTGCAGTTTTGCGGACCCGACCTCTTTTCTCTTTTTCCCCTGCCCCAGGCGACGGTTCTTTGGCTACAGCATGCGGGAGGGGTCATGGAGCAGGGGGGATGTTGCTCATCATTTCAGCTGCGACTGACTCCTCACGACCCACTTTGACAGATTCTTGTCCAGTTAATTTTATAAATGAAGTAACTGAGGCGAACTAGGTGACGCCCTAGGTCACACAGCTTTTAAGGGCAATAGTTTGAATTTGAACTCAGAGGTTCCTGGCCATAACCTGTGTGTTCTTATCAGTTGTTCCACCCAGCCCCACTACACACACACACACACACACACACACACAATGTATATATACAGACATGCATATAAATGTGTCTATATCTGCATATATATCAATTCATAGATAAATTTATTATATATATGTAAATAAAAGTGATGGAAAATATAATTTGATGGCCTAGGTATAAAAAAACCCCCAACAATGTAGAGTTAATGTTGTAGAGCCACTGGTTGGCTGGGCTGAGAAAGGAGCCAAACTGGGTTCCAATCTCTCCGGCACTCAGAACCCGACCTCAAATGCAGCTGGGTCATACAGTGGATAGAGTGTAGGACTTGGAGGGTCCATCTGGGACACTTGGGGTCCAATCTGGGACTAAAATCTTACTAGCTGCGTGATCCTGGGCAAGCCACTTGACCTCAAAGCCATCTGTAAAATGACGATAATCATGGCCCTACCTCCTAAGTTGTTTTGAAGATCACCATGTGTTAAAATATGTACAAATGAAATGTTTAAACCTGAACTACAATCCCTGTGGCTGGAAGTTGCTTCTCTCTCTTTTCATGGTTACCAAAGTGGGATCCTTAGAGTGAAAGATAGGACAAGGAGCAACTTCCTGGGGTGGCAGCCTCTGGAGGGAATGGATTCCATGAGATGGTTTTCCTATCTGATTTTTAGTTCATTTTAGCTCATTTACCATGTAAACTAGATTCAAAGCCCTATTGTTTCTACACCACAAAAAGAAAACTGGAGATTTCATTGTCTATATTTAGCTCTCTTTTGCAAAGCCCTCTTTATCCTCTTGTGATGGGGGTCTTGGGATATTTCCTATCTGTGTGGCCCACCTGGCTCACCCATTCTACCATGTTGATTTTATCCAAGCAGAGTTGTAATTTCCTTGGTGAAGTGGATTTATGACATAGAAAATCTCACCTTTGATTCAGAGTGGCAAGCTCTTTATAACCCCCCCACACTTCAACAGCTGTCTGAGGCTGAGAATTTAGGCACCTTGCCTGGCCTGGGGTAGTTTGTGTCTATGATGGGGGAAGACTTGAATCTCCTCTTTTTCAACTTTAAGAACAGCTCTCTAATTACTCTAATTTAGGGGGCTAGTTCCTTGTGCCCAGTGGATAGAGCACTGGCCTTGGAATCAGGAGGACAGGAATTCGAATCCAGCCTCAGACATTTACTAGCTGTGTGACCTTGGGCAAATCACTTAACCCTGATTATCTTACATCCAGGGTCATCTCCAATGATCCTGATTCATAGCTGTCATTGGACCTGTCTGTTTGATTCCTGGAGCATGTCTCCATTATAGCCCCCCCCCCCTTCTATGACACCTCTCCCACCTTGGCACAAGTGCTCATCGCCTCTCCCCTAGTGTCTTGGAGTAGTTGCTGCTGAGTCAGTTGGCCTCAAGTTTCTCCCATTCCAATAATCCATTCTCCTCTCAGTCACCAAAATGATTTTCCTGAACAATAGATTGGATCATATCACGTCTCCCTGCTCCTCCTCACCCCCACACTTAAATTTCAGTGACTCCCTCTGTTTAGCACTCAAAACCCTCCCTGACCTCAGTGCCACTGACCTTGCCAATCTTGGAGTGCCTCTCTCCCACCCCAGTCCCACCCCAGCATGTGCTCTGCTCCATCAGCCAGCCCCTCATCTCTCCATCCTGGGTCATCTTTGGACTGTCTTCTCTTCAGACAGCCCTCCCTCCTCAAATCCACCTCCTGACTTCCTGGCTTCTTGAAGTTACTTGTTAAAACTCGTTCTGTCCTTTCCCAACCCTTCTTCATTCTAGTGACTTCTTTCTGTTTATTTCCCATAGACTCCCGACCCCTACTTGCTTTTAAACAAATAGATATTTGTTTGCTTGCTATCTCATTAGATTCTAAGCTTCTTGGGGGCAGAGACTATCTTGTGCCTCTTTTGGGCTCCTTAGAGCCTGGTACAGAATACTAAATAAATATTGAGTGATTACATTTTGCTGATAAAATTAAGGAATAATAATAATACATCTTAAAGTATATATACTCTATATAATATAATCTATAATATAATTTGATACATTCATATTTTTAAGATAATATGCATACAGTGCATGTATGAATATGGCTACGTACATATGAGTATGCATGTATGCATGTGCAGAAAACTATAGTCTCCATTATCCAGCCTAACTCAGAATCTGCAATTTTGTATAATATCCCAAACATCTTTTTCTTATGGAAATGGTTTTATTTTTGGTGGTTGTTATTCATTCCAAGATTAGGCATGGGTTCCTATTTCCTTTCATTCAAATAAATAATAAGTTCTTTTACTGTGAATTGGGGTCAGGAATTACATGTTACACATATAACTTTTAAAATATTTATATGTCTAAACAATCATCACTCTATTAAAATAAAGGTCTTTACTCAGTCTGAACTTAACCTTTTTCCAGGGTATCAATAGAGTTACTCTACATTTCTGTCTTCTCCAAGTGATTGAATTATTTAAACATTGTAAAATATTTGGTCTCCAGCTGTTTAGTATGCAATTATGATTTTATGTTTAACAATGGAGGAAAAAAACAGACAAAGAAAGTGGAAACCAAAAACTATATAGCAAGAAATTAAAAAAAAATTCTAACTAATCACACTTAAATTGTTTTTTTATTTTAAAAAGTTAACCATCAATCAAGGGAGGGTAGACTGCATTTTTACTTTTATCTTCAATAAAAGATTTATAATTTTTTTGGTATAGGCATGCCCTCCACTACTGTAGGTTACAGCCCCCTCTACAGGCACTCACACCACATTTTAGGAGGCAATTTTAATGAGTTAATGTGACTGTGAAGTCCATCAGATGGTAACCAACTTGTAGGATTTAATAATAGAGACTTTTCTACATACCAAGAGCCACATTCCAAAAGATCAGAAATGCCTTTCGCATAAATAATTAGATGCATTTTTCATAATATATAAAATCAAATTCAATAACTTGGTCCTCCAGTGGATGTGGCCCATGGATGGGTACAACATAGCCACCATTTTCAGTTAAGATGGCAGAGTGCTAAAAGTGCCAGTCAGGAAGAGCTGATTTTGAATCCTTCCTCCTCAAAGTCCTAATTTTGGGCCCGTGGGAATGCTCCTTGACCTTTCTAAGCTTCAGTTTTCTTGTCTGTAAAATATAGGCAAAATATCCATGTTAGCTTACTTACATTGTTAGGGGAAAACAAAGGAGATAACATCCATTAAGTTCTTGAAAAACCTATAGGTATAAAAGGCTGTTATTGCTATTATTCTTATCATTATCATCATCATTGCCTTTACTATTTCTGGCCCCACCACCATCACTTCACTTGACCACATAAATAACATAGACACTTACATATATACCATTTCATTTCATCTTTTCCCCCTTTCCCCTGATTCCCAAAAGGAGAGTCCCACAATGAGATGAATGGAAAGCCTCCATGGCTGAATGGGTAGACCACCCCTCAGAGATCCCCATCCTCTCTTCTTGCACTGTGTGATTCCAGGAGTCTTGTTCTCTTCCAAGGGACCAGTATTTTACACAGACACTTTCTCACTTAGATTTCCTGTTTTTGTTTTTGTGCTTTTAGCCTAGACCTCAAGAAGGCAGACCTGCCTCACATGAAAAAATAATGGGACATCTCCCTTGATCCTGCTTCATCAGGAAGCTGAAGGGACTCAGAGGCTATCTCACTTATGAGCTATCTCAAGCATTTCTGACCCACCTGTCTCTTTGCTGGTGATGCAGTGAAGGTCACAGAGATAGACCCAGAGATTGGTTTGACCACTGGGGAAGGCTTTTTTTCCAACAACTCTTTGAATGTGGCGGGGGGGGGGGGGGGGTTGCAGTCATAGGTGGGCCACCATTTCCTCATCCATAAAATAAGGAAGTTTGACCCAGTAGTCTTTGAGGTACTGTCTATCTGTCAGCCTGTGATACCTTCATCCTATAATTACTGATGTCAAGGAAGGGGCCTTAGAGACCATCCAGTGCCCTTCATTTTGCAGAAGTAGACACTCTGACCCAAGAAGTGAATTGAATTGGCCAGAGTTCCATTTCTATCTTAGTGCCATGCCTTCCATACCCACATGGGGTGAGAGCTTAGCCTGGAGACTCTCTAAACTAGGGCTTCTTTGAGAGAGGGGTAGAGTTGCTTGCTCAGAACCCTCAATCTCACTTCTCCTTGTCCTAGAGGCCCTACCATCAAGAGATATTATACATGGGCATATTATGGGGAAAAATAACCACACATTATAGCAAAATAACCACAGATTATAAAACATAATATAATGGAAAACATCCCTACCCTGCTCCGGCCTGATGGTTTATTTTAAGTGTAGGGTGATTATGCTACTTTGGACACTTGGGGACATTTTTATAAGGTGTAATTTTACCTCCTCATGGAGGTTCCTTCATGGTTTCATATTTGCCTCTTTGCCATTTTTACAAATGAATCACACTGTAGGAAAATCTAATCATTTTTAAATTCTAACTGGGAATTTTCAGAAGGGTTTGTGTTAATTTTGTCAGAAATTTTATGAGGCACTGTCTGAAATGTGTTACAGATTCACATAGATTGTTTCTGGTGTATTCCCCTCCACCACTAATTCTGAAATTCTTTCAGCTATCAGAAAGGAATGTAATTACCCAATTTGCATGCAAATGTCAGCTTTTGAGAATATTGGCTCCTACCCCATGTTGAAGTATTGGCTGGAACTCCTAGTAGAGAAGGATTCCAGTTGATTTTTCTTTAAAATTTATGGTGTTTTGCTAAGTGATCTTTTTAGAATTTGTATTTTGTTTTTCTCATCTAACATCTCCATTATATAGATGAGGAATGTGAGGCCCCCAAAGGTTAACATCTCTGCCTACATATTATAATTTTAAATATAGAAATGGTGTTAGTAGCTTCCAATATGGTGAAACTGGTGATGTGATGAGAAGAACCTCTAGTTCATAAATCTATAATTGAAGTGAAATTTCACCTTAATGATTCAAGTGGTCTTAGCCCTAAAAACCCTAGGTTTAATACTTTTTAGTTGAAACTCTTGATTTCTTAGACTTAAACCTTACTAAAACTTCTACATGAGAATAGTTTGGTATTCTGATGGCTAATTATGAAATTTCTGTTGTTCAGAACTACTTTGTGGACTTAACTTCAAGCAAAATGGTAGCCCTATTGTTTCTATATCACTCATTGCTCCTGGAAACTCTATGCAGATAGGATCATCTTATTTTAATCCCTCTTAAAAGTTAATAGAGTGTCCACATATTATAGAACTTCAATAAATATGATCACACTTGATTTATGAGAAGCTATATTGCATAGTGAATGGAAAACTGGCTTTGGAACCAACACAAGCTGGGAGATAATACTGCTTGTGTGACCCTAAGCAAGTCATTTAAATTCTTAATATTATAGTTAACTCTAAGTGTATAAGTTAACAAGAAGGTGCTGAGTCTCATGGGTAAAGGAAGTTCTTTGTATCAATGAAATTATTGGTTTACTCCTGATCTCCATGATTTAGTTTTTAAAGTAATACAACATCATAAACATGGTATATTTCCTTCAAAATCGTGCCCTTCCATACATGCCTTCACAAACACACACACACACACACACACACACACACACACACACACACAAACACACACCCTCCCACACCTGCCCCCCCAACTCCTACCCAAATACACCTTCCCTCCCACATTTTTAAAAGGTTGTTAAGGTTATGAGAACATTCATTGCTTCATGGTCCATCAGCAAAATTGAGAAGCAGTTTTGGAATTGTCAAGTCAAAATCTCAAAAGTGTTAATTGGCAGCAAAATTCATTGATTCTAAATTTCTTATAAAGTGATGATCTTTGTAAAAGTCTAATGAGATCATTTACTGTGGAATGAGATGGTTTTGAAGTCAATGAATGATGGTGATCCCTTTGAGCATTTCCTTCCTCCTAAGCCTTTTTCAGATCTGGTGGAGGCAATTTACAATCCAAAGGATGAAGCATGTATTAAACTGTAAGGGGCTACCCCAGAGATAGCCCCATGGCTCCCTACCAGTAGATAAGGGGCCACTAAAACAGGGAAGAGAAAGGCAGGGAGGGAATGAGTTTCATGGAGAGAAATGTGTGGTAGAGCAGGAAA